>NC_030851.1:39152417-39217536 GCF_000208745.1 Theobroma cacao
AAAAATAAAATAAAAAATAATTAAATATAATAAAGGATATTTTTGTCTTTTTATTTTCTATTTCTTTCCTATTCTAAAGCTATTGTTACCAACCAAACACTGTAATAAGTCATAATAATTATTCCTACTTTATTCCATTCATCATACCAAACTACATAATACTTATTCTATTCTATTCCCACTTTATTTTATTCCCACGTAATAATTATTCTATTCCATTTTTATCTATTCCACGAACCAAACGTGTCATAAGTCTTGCTCCCGGAGGTCTTGGTCTTTCTTTTGCTTTCATTTCAATAAAGTAGAAAGTGATGGGCCCATCACCTTGGAGTCAAAAGTCTGTGTCACTGAACGGTAAGTCAGGCCAGGGTTCGAAATAAACGTTTTAGGGCCATATTCACTTAACCTGCAGGCACGTTGGACAATGGAGTGAGAAGAAAAAGACTAGTCAGTACCACCAATCAAATCTCCTTTTAGTTGAATCAGCTGAATCATCGCCTAGAAAGATTGGAGCACTTACATCAAGTCTCGGTTCAAAATGAAATAAAATAAAATAAAAATAATTATTATAATTTATTGTAATATTTGATTGGTAAAAATTATTTTGAAATAATGAAAAAATAAATAATAAAAAATAAAAATATCTTTTATTATAATATATAATATATATTTTTTATTTTTTAAATATTAATAATTTATTATTTAAATATTAACATCCTATATTAAATATTATCTTTATAATTAAAATATTATTATAATTAAAATATTAATATTTTAAATTAATTTTTAAATTTAAAATATTAATACTTTATATTATATAATTAAAAGATTAAATTCTTTATTTAACTTTTTTTCTTCTCTTTTGACCGGATGCTCTTTTTACAATTAGTCCCCATACTATATAAAAATAGTAAATTTAATCCTTATAAATAATTTATAAAAATTAAATCCATATACTTTTTAAATTTGATAATATTAATTTAATATATTAAAAACTTTTTATTATCTATACTTATATGAAATTTAGTAATGTTTATATGGTATTTTTTTATTAATGTAATATTAAATTTAATAACATAATAATGATAATGTGACATTTCACGAATAATATAATAATAGTACTTATATGATATGATCAAACAACAGTATGAATTTTGTAAGTATTGATATGAAATTATCTAATGTAAATTAGTGATTATAAACGGAATTAGAAAAGAAATAAATTAAAAAAATGATTTAGGGAAAGAGCGTTACGAGACAAAAGCTAGCAAGTTTATTTAATAATTTTATTTTAAATGGTATTGTAAAAAAATTATAAAATAGGTAAAAAAAATAACATATCGTTATATTTAATATTATATCAATAAAAAATATTTTATCAATATAAATAATAAAAAAATTTTAATATTATTAATAATTGAATTAACATTATCAATTTTAAGAAAAATAAAGATTCAGTTTTCTCAAATTATTACACAGAAACATCCCACTTTACTAGACTGTAAGAATTAATTGCCTTATTAAACCTTTAATTATTGGTGTACATATCGAAGACCTTCAACAGATAGTGGAAAACTTGTCGGTGAAAGGCAAACCAAACACAGAGGAGGCCTAAAGAAAACAGAGTATCAGCTCTTCTTCTATTTACAAGTATACAAAACCAAAAAACAAGAAAATCTGATAGCATAAAACAACCCCAAACAGAAAACCCAAAACGAAAAAGAAAGCAGAAGATCATCACTCATCACACAGGCACTGGTTATTATCCCCCTCTTCCTTTCTTCCGTACCTCCATTTTTCTCTGTTTCTCCTTTCCATCCCGTTTAATGGTTTACTGAAAACAATAAATTGCGCCGTTGGCATATTTATCTGACAATTGTGAGGAATTGGATTGCTGGAAGCTACAATTTTGTTTGCAATCTCATTTGTGATGTTGTATATATATATATTCATAAAAAATTGCAGTTCACAGAAGAATCAACTCAAGGAAATAGAGGGATTTAGAAAATAATTCACAAGACTACAACTGCAAACCGTTCTTCTCTTTTAGTCAGCTAACAAACAAATATGGATTTATCATTTAATGAAACGTATTGTCTTCATTTTGGGAATTCAATGTACTTCTGACTCCTGAGTGGTTTCTTTGTAAATTTCGCTCTCTGTTTGATAGAGCAAATTGCCATAGACAACTCATTAATATTAGATAAATTAGTTAAAACAAGCAAGACTTCTTTTCTAACTTGTCAATCTTACTTTTCTATTTCTCGTTGGTGTGTTGAGAATTGTTTTAGGATTCTGTATGGTTAAGGTCCTGTGAATTTTGTATAGCTGCACCAGTCTGCTGATGGCTGTATTTTTGTAAGCCATTCCAGGATTAGTGACTGATCAGCTGGTCTCCTCTAAGTTGAGCGCTTCCCATCTTCTGTAAGTAAGGTTCATCCTATCATGGAGTGAATCAGTCTTAACTTTCAAATAAAAAAAAAAGCAAGACCATACATAAAGTCTTTTCAAGTCAACTCACATATCCTATTTAAGTTCTGGCCCCTTATATGCTTTTGTTCAGAAGCCATCCAAACAAGCAGCAGCTCATTTAGTCATCCGCTCTGCATTTTCGGTCAGAGCTTTCTCCTTTACCATGTTTCCGTTGAGTTGCAGTTTGCAAGTGAAAGTGACCCCAACTCTGCTTATTTATATGCCCGCTCGAGGTATTTTCTTCTTTCGGCTTCTTTCTGTCTCTCTCACTCACTCTTTTTGGCTTTTTCTGTCTCGGAAAATTTATCTGAATACTGAATAGCATTGTTTGAGAAGCAAAGTTTCTGCAATTTTTTCTACTTATTTCTACTTGGCCTGCTTTATTTAATACCTAATTCCTTCAAAATTTTATTGGGAGGGTTTGTTTCTTTTTTCATGTGGAATGGTTGCATGAGAGGTCGTTTTTTGGATTTGGGATATGTTGGTAGACGGAGTTCTTTGATTGGCTTGCACTCTCCAGTCTGGTTTCTGTTTTGAGGTTGTGGAGGGGACGGGAGGAGAGGAATGGGATGTTGCATGATCTTTCTGGTGGCTGGTTTTGAATGGGGGGTCTGCTCCTGCCTCTGTTTCGGGTGGGTTGTTTTTGTTGAGGGGGAGGGGGAAGTTTTGTGGGTGGCTGTTTTTGGTCACCGTTTTCTGTGAGGTTCGGTGTCTAAGTGTTTGTTCGTTGACTGTGGGTGGGATTTTCTTGGGTGGAGTGATGAAAGGGTGTGTGTTTGAGGAGGTAGTGGGGGGGTCTCCATTTATTGTTTTCTGAAGTTTGGTGGAGTAGGTTGGTAGGCGCTGTTGGAAGTGGTTTAGCTTCGAGGTTTTGATCGGGAGTTTTTTTATTTAAATAGGTCTCATATATAAAGTGTTTTTGATAATAATTTTTTTTTAAGTTTAAGTATTTTTAATTAAGAAAATTAAAATTTAAATAAAATTATTATTAATGAAATCAATCTATTTATTTGACTTCACGTTTTAACTCAAAATTTATTAATGAGTCAAGTATGTTTAGGTTTACTTTTCTAATTGACTCATATTTTTTGAACTTTTTTTATCAGACTATTTATTTTTAGAATATTTTATACCAGAAAAAAAAAATATTTAAGCATTTTGAGTATTTTAGAGTAATTTTTGATAAACGAAAAAAACTATGAACGTTTTGAGAATTTTTAAGCATTTTGGAGTGATTTTTTATATATAAAGAAAAAATTTTAAACATTTTAAGCATTCTTTGTCATATAAGTATATTTATTAATTATGTTGATAAATGAAATATGGTATATCGTTTGAAGTTGTTGATCTTATTAAATAGAATTTAGTAATTTTGGTGATTTTTGAAAATTATGTGACTAGTTTTTAGGTATTATGTTACTAGTTTTTAGGTATTACGTGACTGACTTTGAACATTGCGTGATTAGTTTTTGATAAGGCATTACGTGATTAGTTTTTTATATTGTATTACGTGATTAGTTGATAGGTATTGCGTGACTTGTTAGTAAGACATTGCGTGACTAGTTAGTAAGATCTTGTGTGACTAGTTACTAAGGCATTATGTGATTTAGGTATTACTTAAAAATCAGTCACGTAATGCCTAAAAATTAGTCATACAAATATCTAAAATCAATTACGTAATATCTAAAAATCAGTCATGCAGTAGTTAAGTCACATAATATCTAAAAATCAATCTCGTAATACTTAAAAATCAATCTAATAACTTTCAATTCCTTAATTTTGAGTTTTTGTGAATAAACCTATAAACTCAAAAACTTAAAACACATACTTTTTTTTGTTAAGCTAGGAAATTGTGTATTTTATAAAAAATAAGTTACAAAACTCCATAACCTTCAAAAGCAAGATAAAATAAATCCTTATCGGGAGGGCTTTCCTCACTTTTTTTATGCAAAAACAAAATATTTTTCATTTACAAAATATTTTTTGAATAATTTTAATTCAAAATCTCATAAAAAATTAAAATTTTCTGCAAACATGCTTAACAATCATCTCAATTCAAAACACAATAAAATCATGAACCATCATAAAACTCATCAAACATGTTTTAGCTGTTTCTTTTCCTTGAGTCCATCATATTAACCAATCTGATCCAACTCATCAACATAGGCATTTTCATCGTAGCACATATTTTGAAACAAGTCATCATCTGAAAGCATTTAATTACCAAATTCATCATGCTGCCTGCAATCACCATAGAAGAGCAAAATTACTATTAATCGTTCTTGAAAACCTCAAGATCCATTATCTAAAAAAATAAAACAAAATATATGGCGAAATAAATAGTATTTGATCAGAGAGAGAAATCGAGATTTAATTTTAAAATTTTTATCTAGATGACGAATAGAGAAAACTTAAATCATTTTAATTTGTCTTAAATTGTTTAAAAAGTATTGTTATCAAGTCATGTCAAAAATTAATTAAAAATAATTAAAATTATAAAAAATAATATTTTTAAATTAAACTTATGAAAAAAATTATTTCTTACAGTTTCCTCTTTTGACCGGGAGTTTTAGCGAAGGATTAGGGAGAGGTATGCTTTCTTTTTTTGATGTTCTGTTCTAAAGGCCTTGGCCTTGTTGTTTGTCTTGGTTTCGCTGGTGCGGAAGGGAGTTGGGGGGTTCTGCATATGGTGGTAGCGTTTGGTTTCTCTGTAGCCTCCGGGGATTTTTGCTAGGCAGGAAGATTTTTCTGGGTTGTAACTAGTTTTCTATGGTAACACTTCTTTTTGCTCATGTTTCCTTTAAGTTGCTCTTTGGTTCTTGGTAGCTCCTAGCAGGCTTTCTATAGTATCAAACTGCTGCGTTAGGATGACTGATAGTTTTTGTGATTGATCAAAGGTCACGCTTCTAACACTGCGATTGTCCCTTGCTGGCTTTTGATTTTTGTGTAACGATTTTGTAATTGTACAGTGATCATACCCATACCAGGATACATATGCTACAAAAGTCTTTTATTAATCAAACAAAAGACTTGATCTGAATAAAATTGTCTTTTCAAAAATAAAAAGTATTTTCATTTTATTTCTACGTAATAGTATTTTACTCCATTCCATTTAATTTTGAATTATGATCAATTTTCCCATAAATCAAATCAAATTCTAATATATTTTATTATATCAACTAACGTTGATGTAGTGACATTGCTGATATGAATTTTCCATCCTACCTATTAACAATTGCTCGGATGAAACAATATCAGACATAGGATGATTGCCAAACTAAGGTATCTGTACATCTCGATATCTTTACATCTATTCATTTCTGCCATCTTTAAAAGAAAATCTGTTTCTGTTCCATTGGAAAACATTGTTCTAAACTATGGCTCCTTGGCTGCAGCAAAGCCTACAATGTAACAATTGGAATTTGGCAAGTGATCATTTTGATCTCTTTGGGCTTCTATCTCCATTTACGTCGAAGCAAGTTTGTTTCGGCAGACAATTTAGCTTATGTTCCATCAGAACAAATTTTTCTCGACTGCGGCTCTTCGGCAGAGAAAAGCCTGTTATTTGACGGTAGGAACTGGTCAACTGACATTGGGTCAGATTTTACTGCTTATAATTCAGATAGCAACTCCACTGTCTCCAGTGCCTCCATAGGAACAGCAGTCCCAAGAGTCCCTTACATGACTGCTAGGCTTTTCTACTCCAAATTTTCTTACACCTTTAATGTAACCCCAGGCCCAAAGTTCATTCGTCTTTACTTCTATCCAGATTCTTACAGGGGTCTCAATGTTTCTGAATCTTTTCTTACTGTCACTTCCGGTCACTACACACTCTTGAGAAATTTCAGCTGCTACCTTACTGCCAAATACTTGAACGCGGCGTACTTTTTCAAGGAATTCATCATTCATGTTGAAAATCATACTCTGGAGTTGACATTCAGCCCCACTTTGGATGCACCTAATGCTTATGGCTTTGTAAACGGAATAGAAGTTGTTTCCATGCCACTTCATCTTTACATTCGAGGCCATGACGTGCCCCTTCCTTTCATTGGCTTCCTTCCGAAGATGATTATGTTTAACAACAATTCTGCCCTGGAGACGGTTTACAGAGCAACCATGGGAGGCCAAACCATTTCCTCCGCTCATGATACTGGGATGTTCCGCACCTGGGATGCTGATGAGACTTACATCTTTGGAGCTGCTTATGGCCAGATTGATATTGACATCACTCTTTCAATTCAATACTCGAAGACGGTTCCAGCTTACACAGCGCCTGGAGATGTCTATCACACGGCACGTTCAATGGGTCAGTATAATGAGATCAACAGGAACTACAATTTAAGTTGGTTCTTTCCTGTGGATACTGGTTTTAAATATCTAATCAGGCTCCACTTCTGCGAGATTGTCCCTGGTATAAACTTGGAAAACCAGAGGGTGTTTTTTATATTCATCAATAATCAAACAGCAGAAAGCCAAGCAGACGTGATTGTATGGAGTAAGGGGCATGGTATTCCTGTTTATCGAGACTATGTTGTGATGATTCCGCCACAAGTTGTTGAGAAGCAGGATTTATGGTTGGAGCTACACCCCAACATCCAATCTAAGCCTGATTTCTATGATGCCATCTTAAATGGAGTGGAGATATTCAAAATAAGCGATTACAATGGAAATCTTGCTGGACTCAACGTTCCTTTAGATGAGTCTAATGTTCAGCCTTCTCCTGCACCATTCAAAAAGTCAAAGAAAGGATTACAAAAGCAGATTAAGTACATCTTGCTGGACTCAACGTTCCTTTAGATGAGTCTAATGTTCAGCCTTCTCCTGCACCATTCAAAAAGTCAAAGAAAGGATTACAAAAGCAGATTAAGTACTCACTTAGTGGGGCCTTTGTACTCTTTATTTTCCTTTTATTTGCTCTTGTGCTGATCAAAACCAAGGCAAAAAGAAAGAAGGAAAAACATATGGATTCATCCCACTGTCATTCTTTTCCTATTAATGACATTAGAAAGGCAACTAACAACTTTGATGAGTCAAAGGTTATTCGAAAGTGGGACTTTGGGAAGGTTTACAAAGGAACCATTACTGGTATAGATACTACAGTAGCTATCAAGCGAGGGAGTAAAGCAACAACAGAACCAGAGTTCTTTGAAGAAATAAAAATGCTCTCTCAAATTCGCCATCACAATGTCCTCTCTCTGCTAGGTTACTGTAAAGAAGACCATGAGATGATTTTCGTGTATGAATACACGGATAACGATTCCCTCTCTGATCATCTTCATGTGGTTGGTCAAAGGAAGAAGCCTCTGACATGGAACCAACGGCTTGAGATTTGCGTTGGAGTTGCTAGAGGTTTGCACTACCTCCACACGGAAGAAAAGCGTCCCATCGTGCATTCTGATATCAATACCTCCAACATCTTGTTAGACAAAAACTGGAGACCCAAGATTTCAATTTTCGGATCAACCACGACATCCTACAATAGTAATGGCTCCGATGTCGATGGGAGCTTTGGCTCTCCGGATCTTAGCTACCATTGGGATAAAATAGGTTCGGAAAAAACTGAAGTGTATTTCTTTGGGTTGGTGCTGTTAGAAGTACTCTCAGGAAGGTCGGCGCCCATTAATCTGAATGCAGAAAATGATGAGAATGTTGGCGGTAGTGATGATTATGAAAGTTTGATTCCATCGGCATCATATTGCCTTGAGAAAGGAGATGCTGATAAACTTGTGGATCAACATTTGAAAGGAAAGATTCCACCAGAATCTCTTCGAAACTTTGTAAAAGTCACAAAACAATGCTTGGCAAAGAATGGGGTGAAGCGGCCATCAATAAGTGAGGTGCTTTACAACTTAGAACAGCTGCAGGTGCGTGGGGGTAGTGACTCCAATGCCTCACCCAAAGGCTTATTCCCACAAAGCAGCTCAGACTTGATGCTTGGGGTGGAGTTCTCTGAGATCATGATGTCTGAAGGTCGGTGAAAATTGAATGCTTGAACTATACAATTTATGTTTGGATTTTCTTTCTTTTCTACTTGTAAATAAAACATCTCAGATTGGCTTTCTTTCTGATGAATGTTCACCGTGTAATAGTTATGACTTAACTGGTATGTTAGTAGGAGAGCTTGAATATAGGTGTTACGTTATATATCTTTGTTTGACTTCTTGCAACTTTAAAAACATTTTGTAAGAATAATTCTTGTATTACTAGTGTTTTTCCTCAATGTATGCCATAGAGGTCTCTCTCAATTCAAAATAGAGTGAATAATTGTGTTGTATTTCATCTCATCTGAATAGGTTTTGTTGCAAGAGATTTTTTTTTCTTTATTTGTGAAGGTCCATTATCATTGAGGAATGCAAATGATCAACAGCTTGATGAGATTGAGAGGCTATGGTACTCTGCAACCTGTGGCAACAAATTTACTATTGGTGAATTGAATAACCTTGGAGTGAATATGATACATCAGCTGTTGGGTTTTATGTCTTGATTCTTAGACCAATTTAGTGTCTTCTATTTCAGATTCAATACTAGTTCTAAGATTTGTCTAAAGTTTTTTTTTTTTGAAAATTAATCATATGAACTTTCATTCAACCTAGGATAAACCCAGCAAAAGGAACAAAATTGTCTAAAGTTAATATAAAAGATTTTTTTTTTTTTGAGGTTTGGTCGATTACGTACTATAAAAAAACAAAAAATACGTAGAAATCTTAAGTGAGTGATTACGAATCAATAGTTGATTGTGAGTGGGTTTTGGAGTATCCTTAACCATTGTAATATATCTTAAATTGTGGTATGAATTTCCCATTTTACTCCAAAATTTGGGGATAAACACACAAAAAAAATTAAGTGAATGAAAGACTATTTTTTCTTTACCCAAGGGGTGGCAAGGCCAAAGGAATTTATAGTGTGCCATTTTTCTAATTTTTAAACCACTTTCTTTTTTATGTTTGGAGGCTATAGCAAGGTATTATATCATGAATTAATTGTTTAATTTAATCAATTAGATCTAATAACTTAATTAAACAATTTTAATCAATTAGGCCCAATGACTTAATTAAATAATTTTAATCAATTAGACCCAACGACTTAAGTAAATAATTTAATTACTTAAGTCCAACAACTTAATTAAACAATTTTAATCAAGTACTTGAAAAGCTCATAACTTCTAATTTAATTAAGTCCAACTTAATCACATCTCCCACTTTATTTTTAACATTCATTTTGGGTGTGTGACCCATTAGGCTTATAATATGTTGGTAATAAACTTAATACATAATTCTTAAGTCAAAGTTAGAATTAGATAAATTTAAATTACTTTAAATTTATCATTAATCAAATCAACTATCTATAGTTCATAGACCAAGATTGGAATCTAGCAATTCATCATGACCATCTAAATGTTAGAAGAGTCAAGATGGTTTAACTCAACCTTTTAGTGATAAGCCTCTTAGTATAATTCACTCCCTCATCATATATCCCAAAGATGATAAGAGTATGGTGTAGTTTCTACTCTTATTGATATCTATATTCGTTCTTTAAGTTTGATCATTAGCTTTATAGATACTTATGAAACTCCTTTTCATAATCTTTAAGTTGCATTGGCTAAAGACTTTAATAAGCTAATATCAACCAAGAACTGCAATTAAGATATGTTCCCTAAATCACTTGAGGTGATGATTTTTATCTTAATCACCTATTTGCCTACACATGCGTTATGCTATATCCCAAAGCATTCTGTTTTGGCATCTTTAATTAGGCACCTGTAGGGATGAAATCAAAGTATAACATTCCACATATAAGACAACTTGATGTCTCAAGTCTAAGGAGTATTTACACAACTGACACATGAGAAGTATTGCTTAGACACTTGAGTGAAATAACAAATGCACTTCTCATGGTGGGTCATGTTCAGTGAACTTGCTCTCTTAGGCAAGCACCTACATTTTAGTTTCAAGTATATCTATACTTCAACCTATGAGGTTGATTACTTACTTCCCCAATAAAGAACATAGAATGAGCTAGTCTTTAGGTATCATTGATGTCCAGTCTCAATGATACATCAACCAGGAACATTTAAAGATTATGCTTTGATGCATAAAGATCTCATAGTTGCAACCTATTATAGTTCCCTTGAAAGGTATATTAATCTCATAAACTTCATCAAATTATACATATAACCCATTATTATTAACATTTTATTGATGAAGAAAAACCTTTAATTATTCAATATGAATGATATTGTTGCATAATTGAAATCAAGTCTTAACTAATCCAAATTGGCTACAGGGCTCATCTCAGCAGTTATCTTTTCTTTTATTGAATATGGCTGCTTTGGCTAGTATATCCTTTTATTGGATGCTCCTGTGCTTATTTTTGGGAGGGATATGTTGTCCTTACCTGTTTTAAATGGTTTGTATGCAAATATTTATTGGATGGTGCTTACTTAGGTGCTTTAAGGTGAAGTTTTTTGTTCTAATTCAAGGACTTGAATTGTAAGGCTTTTGTAGTTATTCAAAACTAATAAAATGGACTTTGTTTGATGAATATATATATATATATATATATTGTTGATGTTTCTTTCTTTGTTTTAATGGAACATGATAATCGACCAAATAAAATTGTACGGTAATATCTACACAAATTTGTAATTTCTGTTTACATCGCAACTGTACAATTAAGAAAAGTAACTTCTAATTTCACCTATGGTCAATCAATCATCATGACAAACTAAACTATTGTAGCATTCAAATTTGTATTCTAAATATCAATGCTATCACTGTTTTGTCATGCATCTTTTATTTGCAAATTACTGTCAGCCTTCTCCTGCAACAGCAATGCTTGTTCAAGTTTACAGAGAACATCACTTATTGATGGCCGATCTATGTGCTTACTGGCCAGGCACCTGACTGCAATTTCCACAAATATGGTAAGGCACTCGGACATGATCTTTCCTCTTAGGTATGGTTCAATCAGGAGATCAATTGTTTGACCTCGATAGCAATGAACAACCCATCTAGCCAAGCTCACGTTCGTCTGATCATCCTCATTTGCCTCACGACTAACAGCTGGTCTTGCACATAAGACTTCAAATAAAACCACACCAAAAGAGTAAACATCTGATTTGCGAGTTAATGTTCTGTATCTACCATATTCAGGGTCCAAATATCCAAACGTGCCCTTTGGCCCAGGACTGACTTGGTTCCTATAGGATTCCGCGGTCTTGCCTACTTTTGACAAGCCAAAATCTGAGACTTTAGCCACCCAATTTTCATCTAGGAGTATGTTTGTTGATTTAATGTCCCGGTGAATGATTGAATGCTCTGTGCCCGTGTGAAGGTAGTGTAATCCACGTGCAGCGCCAATGCAAATCTTGAGCCTCTGGGTCCATGGAAGTGGTGGATTTTGGGTCTCGTAGAGATGATCACGTAGAGTGCCATGAGCCATGTAATCATATATAAGAATCAACTCATTGTCCTCTTGACAATATCCAAGCAAAGACACGATGTTCATGTGACGAAAAGTGGAGAGCAATTCGATTTCAGTTTTGAACTCTTGAACTCCTTGATGGGACTCAGGATTTTTGCGCTTAACTGCCACTTTGGTGATCCCGTCTTCCAGCAGACCCTTGTAAACCTTACCAAACCCACCACAACCAAGCAAAAGAGCTTCACTGAAATTGTTGGTGGCAGCTCTTATCTCTTCCAAGGGGAATTGACGACAATGATTTGAGGGTTTAACAATTAGGCTGACTGTTTTCCCGACGTTTTCATCATTACGTAGCAAAAGCCAATGAGACACCAGGTAGACAATCAAAAAGACTAGACAAATTCCAATAACCAAACCCAGAATCTTCCCAAGGAAGATGTTAGATGGAATATGCTTGCTTCTGTCTCCATTCTTTACTTGAACATGAGCTGCAAGATTGTTACTAGTATCACTCAACTTCATGATCTCAATTCCATTCAATATTACATCAATAAGTTCAGACTTTGAATCAATGTCAGGCTGCAAGGCAAGCCACAGACCCGTTCTTTCTTCTTTCGCTTTTGGAACCATGATGATATAGTCCTTATGCATTGCAACCAATGGACCACCGGCCATAGCAACTATATCCAGGCTGTTTTCCACTGTCTCATTGTTGACATACACCTTGAACACTCTCTGATTTACTTTTGTTACGTTTAGTTGAATTTCGCAGAAATGAAGCCTAACAATATATTTGAAACCTGAGTCAACAGCAAATGTCCATGTCAGGTTATAGCCCACGTTGGCAGCCTGATCACTACCACCAATTGTCCTGGCTGTGTTGTACAAATCCCCTGGTGCTCCATATTCACTCAATGTCCAAGGGCTTTTATTGTAGGCTATATGATCATATGCCTCAATAGGATTACCCTTTTGGGAACCCTGAATAAATACTCGGTCGTCCAGCCCATTCCAGAACGGCTCGTTCTGACTATCAATACCTACATTGATTCTGTGAAGTATCTCAAGGGCAGGTTCATATTGAATGGAGGTAGCATTGAAAGTTTCATTTACTCCATAATCAGAGAGTTTGAGGGGCATTGAGTAAATCTCGATCCCATTTACAAACGCAAAAGCGTCTGAAGTATTTAGTGATGGAGCGAAGGTGAGGTTCAGAAAGTGTTTCTTTAAGTTAAGGAAGTAATCCTTGGTAAAATAAGGTGATTTCAAAGTGTTTGCCACAACAGAAGGGCTAAAGTTGTTTAACAAAGTGTAATTGTCCGAGGTGACAGAGAAGTCAGCCTTCGAGATGCGGTCTGTGGTAGTGTAAGAAGTAGGGTAGAAATGAAGGCGGATAAATTTGAGGCCAGGGAACATAGGGAAACTATAGGTGAAGGAAGAGCGAAAGAAGCGAGCGGTTGAGTATGGACTCTCCGGGACCTTGCCTGTTGTATTTGAGATCACGAGGCCAATCGTCGTTCCTTCATAATAATCTGGGAAAGAAACATCCCCAACCCAACTTTTATCATTAAAGGATGAGTTACCGGAAGATCCGCAGTCAAGAATTATTTGGTCCAAGGATGAATGGGAAGAGTTGTTATCACACATACAATATTTCAAGGAATTGAACAAGAAGCTGAGGTGAAGAAGAGAAATAAGTGATGGCCATGAAGTGTATGTATTCGTGATTATCTTCATAGAAGCAATGTGACAGCTGCTCCAAGGAAGAAGATAGGCATAACCCGAAACATCCAACGACTAGGTTGTTAAATAGTTGCAAACCTCAAGAGTAAAGGGGTCGTTAGTCCGATGTTTCTTCCCCGATTTTGTCTGAACTTTAACTATTGTCTTGGTCCCTTTGGAAACTTTTGCCTTTCACTTTCAAATTGACGAGAAATTGAGAGCATAGTTACATGCATAAGCACGCGGATTCTCCCTTGCAAGGTAATATTCCTTTAACGAAATTTCTTCATTGCTGACCGTCGAGTTGATTGAGCCCCTGGAACGTAACTTCTCCTTGGAACAGTCATAACACAGAGTCAGATCGATTAAAGAATTGGAAAAGGAAGGAAAGATTATCTTCCAATTACAAGAGAATATTAGCAATTCGTGGGTTAGAGGTCATTAATTATGATGATAACTAGTCATTCTCTAGTCTTCCACACTGAGACAAAATTGGAACAGATTTCTTTTCTAGAAAGGATTAAACTATTGGAAGGTTCCATGAATGTGTTGACTGTGGGTAAGAAGTAACCAACATTGGTGGGGTTTTTTCCCCTTGAAAACGAAGTTGCAGCTGCTCAAGGATGAGAATAGACTATCTGACCAGTCATCTCCTCAAATTCTTTTCTATTTCGAGGTCAAGTTTAGGTGTAAATTAAAAAATGGTCAAAGTCTCTTTTTCCCATTTTTCCTATCAAAGAACGTCTGTATATAGAGTAATAATCCAATTACTTATGGTCATGAGTAAAGGATTCTAATTTATTTAAATCACATCAAACTTGATAAGGACTCAATGAAAATGAATTTGGAAATATAAAAACATCACTAAAATCTAATTGTAAGTCCTGCTGTTCAAGTCAAGGCCATTGGTTTAGTAATATTTAATGACTGGAACTCTTCTGTGGATCTCGTTAATCATGTTAATAATAAATACATGAAATATGAGTTATCATATTTTCTTCCACGTCTTAATTTTCACATTAAGATCACACACATTGTAATCACAATTATGATGTTTGCTTTTATTTACCATCAATCACAATCAGAGTCCATATACAGCCACATTAATACCATAGAAACGTAATGTGAACATACTTACTAAGTATGAACATATTCTAACACCAATTTTGATACCCAAGTCTAAACACGATTGATCTAAGCCAACAGTGTCAAATCATGTAGCACTCAAACTTATCTCAAGTTGTGATATTAGTTAAATAGTTCCTATCTTAATTAAGTAGGATAAGTATAAAAGTGAATGTATGTATTAAAATTTGACACGTGTGAAATTAAATAAATCAATTTAGAATGTCAAATTAAACATTTAAAAATCAAAATTTTTTTCTTCATTATGGTAACAAGTCACGCCAAATTTGATATTTTTTTTTTTCAAAAAAAAGAACTCTCTCATTTTACTGTTTTAGTAAAATTTTTGTGTAGATGTACATAACATGATTATCCATAATGACACATATATATTTTAACATAAAAAATAAACAAAAAAGTATATGCATTTCTTATGAATATATACCACAAAGGGAGATGGACGATTTCACTTTTTGTTATCATGAAAAAGTTTGATGGTAGATAAATTTAGAGAAGTTGTCGCATGTCTATTGAACTATAATAAGAGAAATTAATATAATTATTAAATGAACATGTGATAACTCTAACCTATTTTTAGACTTCGAAACCTCTCCTACCAATGCATAAAATAATAATTATACATTGAAAATTAAAACTACTACGAAATTCATGCAGACAAAGGCAATTCAACGAAACTTCAGATGACAATAGGATTGGGATTGCTAATGTTCAAACATTTTCTATTAAGTCAAAGGTTAGGTAAAGAATAGAAAATCGTTTCAGTCTCTTCTGAGTTTAATTTCCAATTCTTAGAATTTTTCTTTTCCTACTCTGCCTTGGGAGGTGGGGTGAAGAGTTACAAACTTACAAGGTGTAAATTAGAGAACAAAGATTTCAACTTTACCTACCTACACTCTCACCTTTTAAGAAGATACAATGATTAGAGAAAATATTCTACGAAACGACATACACGTTTAATATATATTCAAATCAAGAATCATGCATGACATGTAAATAAAGGTAGAACCGAGGGGGAATGGGTGGTGGTAGCCACCAATCCTCAATTTTTAATTTTTTTTATTATTATATGTACAAAACTTTATATATATATAGTGTATGATTACTCTTAAAATTACCCTTTAATTACTTCTCATGTAAAATCCTAAATTCAAAATCCGAAATTCGTCATTGCATGTAAACATATAAATTTAATCACTTGCTTTACCCAATTGATGGCTAATTAGCCATAATGATTAATTCATTTTCATAGAACAAGAATAATATTAATCCTACTTGAAAAATTATGAGCAATCAAAGTAAATGTTTTTTAGTAATCATTTACTTCAGAGATTTGTATAATGTGGATGTCATGGTATAGGTAGACCCAGAAGGTACAATTTTCCCATTATGTTATAGGAATATGGCTTGAACTAACTAAAACAAGAAGAACAAGAAGGATTCTATGTTCTTAGTGGGCTCCCATGCAGATGCACATCTCCTTTGTATTTAGAATATTTTACTTCTTTCATTTCAAAATTATTTGACATGTAATTGTAGGTTTTTATGGTTTAAATTTTAAGAAATTTTACAATATTGTTTTTGATAGTTTATAATGTAACAACTCATCACAATGTAAGGAAATGAAAAAAAAAACCAGATTATTATAACAAAAAGGAACTCTAAATTTTTAAAAAAGAAATGAGAATATAGTTTTGAAATGTAAAAGAGATGGAAGAATGTGTGCACTTTAATTTTGGCAATGCTAAATTGTTAGAAAAATTAAATGGATGTGGTAGTATATATAATCTTAATCATTAAAGATCCATTTGGTTGATACTTTTATTTTTATTTTAAATGAACAAAAAGGAAAAAAAATCAAAGATAAATAGCAATAAACAAAAAAATAAAAATATCAACCGAACAAACATAGCCTAAAGTTATCTAAATAAGATTCTAACAACTTATTGTTATCATTTTTTTTTTTACATTTATATCTTGTATGGGATTGGCAAGATAATAGATTGGGAGAGAACTAGGAATATCAAAGGGTAAGTATCAGTAATTTTTTAAGTGTACTACCTCCATCTTTATTGTTTGATAAGATACCTAAACTCTATAAATATCCAATTAAATTTTGGATTTGTTATCCGTATCCAAATATCTTAAACATTAATAGTTAAATATTCGAACTTCTCAAATACCCAATTAAAATAAATTTTAGATAAATTTTTATGTATATTATAAAAAAATTAAATTAATAAAAAATAAATTAAAATTTAAAATTATATTTAAAATAATTAAATAAATTTTAGTAAGTATTACATTAATGGTAAGAAATTTATAAATTAAAAAAAGAAAAAAAAACGAAAATTTAATATTAATTATTTATGATGAAATTCGGATAACAAGTATCTTGAGATTATTATCCAAATTCTACTCAAACCTTTGACAGGTATTAATTTTATATTTATTATCTGAAGATTATAAAATATTTTAATTTTACTTAATCAAATCAAATAATACAAATTATTCTATTTTGGAAAAAGTTGCATTAATTGCTGGTGGGCCTCTTATACAACGGTCAAGGCAAGTGGGCTGTCGTTTGTTTGATGAGTCGGGCTCTCAATTGTACACTTCAGTTTGAGCCAATCCTAAGTGTTGTTTTCACCCATGAAAGGTGAGTCAGAGCCCCGTGGGCAATCTGGGTATTGAATTCTGAAGAGGAATATTTTTATGTTCAACTTCTAGTAACTGGAAGTCTTTGACAGTTTGCTAGTTGTAGCAGCTGGCATTCAAAATGAAAATGACACAGATGGAAACACATGGCCACATAGATAGCCTTGGTCTTTGGAAGCAGAAAGACAAAACTGGGTTCAAAGTTCAAACATTGAATTTTTTTTTTTTATAGAATGACTATTCTTTATCTGCTTTGCTCCCATCAGCATTAGCTGAACATTTTAACCAAAACTTGGTTTTTGGTCCAAAAGCTTGCCACGAAGCAACAGGAGGCAAAACATGTAACTGCAGCCAATATTCCACGGGTTTGAGTCATCATCATAACCACAGTGAACAGCACCCCAGAACTTTGTGCACCCATATTTGAGGAAGCCCGAATTTCGCATTGCAGTGATATTTACCAGATGTTAATATGAGAATGTAATGCATTATATCTCGGACAAAGAAAATAACACTGTAAGAGCAAGAAGTTCGGAAGTTCCAAGCCCTGGAAGAGGGTTCTCTGTGGTTGACTCAGTCATGCTATCATTTTTGTTTTCTTCTTTTCCTTTTGATTCTGGATAAAACACAACCAGCAAAAGGGTCGATAAAATCTCACCAGGATTTGGTAGAATAAATAAATGGGAAGGATCAATTGGAAAGAACATCTGAAAAGTGTAAAGAAACAAAGGGTAGAACCATACAGATGCAGTAGCTTGAATTTCTTTTAAAATCTTCTCAATTGACACAAACTATGATATGTTCCAACTAAAAAAATTATTTCTATGGTGTTTGGGAACTTGGAAATATAATTTTTTTAATAGCAATTCTAGAGAATCTAGAGCCATTGCTGACCAAGCACAGTCAAATTCTTCGCAAAAAGTCATTTTGCCAGTAATATAGGTGTGTTTTTATTAGGCGATAATCAAAGTATGAGCTGGAGCTTAGCAGAAATAGGCCCTTGTAAGCAATCCGGCGTCCACTTTCTTGCAAAACAATCCTGTCGACGGTGGTATGCAAGATCTTATGCTGCTGAACAACTGGAACGACATGGACCCTTTGCTAATATGGAGATTAATTCCTTATCAGAGAAACTTTGTTGCAAAATACTTGATTTGACAACCATATGTACATGAAGACTTTGTGGTTTTTTTAATCAGAAAAGATTGTTGATATATTCATGAAATGAGTAGAGACAGTGCATCCTATCTAACTTTGCATACATGGAGGAAGGAAAATCAAGCAGAATGATTGTTGTTACCCTGAAGCCCCTGTACACTTTCATCTGTCTGTATCTCCATTTTCTCCACTGTCAAAAAATAGATGTTTCCGCAGATGAATCTGCTTATTTTCCATTAGAAAATATTCTTCTCGACTGTGGCTCTTTGGCTTCACAAGCTGTATCTTATGATGGCCGGAATTGGAGCAGTGATATTAGATCACATTTTGTCGCTTCTAATCCGGATAGCAGCTTCACAGTGTCTAGAGCCTCTTCTGCAGGGACATCAGTGCCTGAAGTCCCTTACATGACTGCTAGGCTCTTCCACTCCCAGTTTACTTACAGCTTCAATGTCTCCCCAGGGCCAAAATTCATTCGCCTTCACTTCTATGACGATTCTTACATGAGCCTCAATGCCTCTAAAGCTTTTCTCTCAGTCACTGCTGGTCACTTCACTCTCCTAAGAAACTTTAGTGCCTACCTCACTGCCAGGTACATGAAGTCAGCATATTTTTTCAAAGAGTTCATTGTTCATGTCGAAAATCATACGCTAGACTTAACATTTAGCCCTTCTACAAATGCTTCTGATGGTTATGCTTTTCTGAATGGGATTGAAATTGTTTCAATGCCACTTAATCTCTACAATCAAGGCAACAATGTGTCTGGAAACAGTACTGCAATGGAGACTATGTATCGAGTTAATGTGGGAGGCCAAAGCATACCTCCGAATCAAGATACCGGGATGTCCCGTAGTTGGACAATCGATTCGACTTACCTCTTCGGATCTGCTGTTGGGCTAGCGAATTATGGTTTAGATGTTTCAATCACATATCCGCCAGAAGTACCAGCGTACACAGCTCCAAAAGTAGTATACGATACAGCCCGTTCGATGGGTTCCTTTTCTCAGATCAACAAAAATTACAATTTAAGCTGGTTCTTTCCTGTTGACTCTAGCTTCATGTATCTTGTCAGGCTCCATTTCTGTGAGATTGACGGGAAGATAACAAAGATAAACCAGAGGGTCTTTGACATATTCATCAATAATCAAATAGTGGAAAGTGGAGTAGATGTCATTGCATTGAGTCAGGGGAATGGTATTCCTTTATATCGGGACTATACTGTGTTGATTCCGAAACTAACTTCTCTTGGGAAGCAGGACCTATGGTTGGAGTTACACCCCAACCTCCGATCTAAGCCTCAGTACTACGATGCCATCTTAAACGGAGTGGAGATATTCAAAGTGAGCAATAATGATGGAAACCTTGCTGGACTCAACCCTTCAGTCAGTAATGAATCTAGCACTCATGGAGATGAACCAACTTCCAGTTCCAGATCATCCGAAAGTTCAAACAAAGAAATACTTACTATTGCTGGCATCTCGATTGTTATTGTTCTTGCAATAGCCCTTTGCCTTTTCTTGATTGTGTTTCTGCTTAAAAGAAAAACAGAAAGGACAAAGAAGATTACCAGAAACTCATTGCGCAATCGCTCTTTTTCCATCGGTGAAATCAAAAAGGCAACTAATAACTTTGATGAGGCAAAGATTATTGACAGTGACGCATTTGGTCTGGTTTACAAAGGTTACATTGACGAGGGGAGCACTGCAGTCACTATCCATCGAGCAACTCAGGCAATTTCAAAACAAGAGTTACATAAATTTGATGCAGAGATAAGGATGCATTATCATTTTCGCCATCAACATATTGTCCCGTTGATCGGATACTGCAAGGAAGACCATGAGATGATCCTCGTATATGAATACATGCCTAATGGCACCTTCCTTGAGCATCTTCATTTTGCTGATCAAAGGCAGCAATCCCCTCTCTCCTGGAACCAGCGGCTTGATATCTGCACTGGAGCAGCAAGATGCTTACACTACCTCCACTCTGCTTCGTCACACCCACTTATCCCTGCTGAAATCAAGACCACCAACATCCAATTAGATAAGAACCTGATGGCCAAAATTTCAGGATTTTCCTATAACCGTTTTAGCACCAAAACGAAAGGTACCATAGGATACCTGGATCCTGAGCAAAATTTGACAGAAAAATCTGATGTGTTTTCATTTGGAGTGGTGCTGTTGGAAGTACTTTCTGGAAGGCCAGCCATGAATCCAACGGCTGCAAGAGACAACGAGGAGACTGATCGGGGTACTGCTAATCCTCATGAAAGCTTGGTTCAGTGGGCATTGACTTGCCTCGAGAAAAGTACGGTTGATCTACTTGTGGATCGACATTTAAAAGGAAAGATTGTGCCTGCATCTCTTACAAAGTTCATAGAGATCACCGAGAAGTGCTTGGCAGATCAAGGGGTGAATCGACCATCCATGATCGAGGTGCTTTGCAGCCTAGAGTTGGCGCAGCAGCTGCAATTTCAGGGGTTTGAAAACTCAAATGGATCAGCTAAGGACATCGTTTCACACAGCAACTCAAATTTGATGCTCGGACTTGAGTTCTTTGGTGCAGGCCGGTGAAATTCATTTAAAGTTTAGTGCTGAAAAGGCTCATTGAAGTCATTGCAAATACTTAAATAATAGAGCAAAAAAGGAACCATATTAGCTTAGAGTTGATTATATTAATTATACTCAGCAAAGCAACTAGCATTTTTGGACCATGGACCTGGCAAACCCACAAAACGGATACTGCATCTATTGCTGTTGTCCCTGTCAAAGGAAAAAACAACAAATTGGTCATTCCTTGTTTTTTAGTCTAAAAAACATCATTTTGCATGCCACTTTCTACAGTTCAAATTGAATGCACGTGATCAGAATATTATGGCAGAGGTAGATAAAATGGGGAAACAGCTTTAGTTGAATTACAAGACAGCACTTCTATCTATCAGAATTGTTGTTCTTAGGTGTGTTCTTATCTACTGCTTTATTTTTTTTATCAGAATTGCAAGCTGGAAATGTCTCTATTTTCTTAAGAATGTTTCATTCCCTGCTAATGAAATCGTGCATAAATGTTTTACTAGAAATTAGAAAGAAAAATTTGTAAGTTTAAGTAGGATCATATCATAACACAAATACAAATACTCGATTAACATGAAAAATAATTTGAATCTACTCAATAAAAGCAGAAGTAGAAGAAGAAGAAAGATCAAACAGGACTTTCACTTAGGGAACTTTTGTTGGAGAGGCAGTTACACACTGCTCTCAAAACTACATTGAAGATTGCAGAGAAAATCTAATGAAGAGGGGGGAGAGTTTCTGCAATCTAAAGGGCACACAAACTGCACTTAAAGATGCAGAAAAAACGTGATAAAAAGGAAGAGAGTTTTATGCAGAGTAAAGGACACACAAGTTTTCACAAAGCAGAGTTATCTTGGGTCATACACCACTTGCAATTGCTTCCAAGTACAATTGTCTTTTAAAATAATGATGAACACAAAAATCTCAACTAAACATATTACAAAAGGCTACAAATGATCACTGCTAGAAGCATGCAACTAAGATTGAAACAGTATCACAGCAGAAGAGTCAGCCATTGACTTCAACAACTTTCTTTTTGCCCCACCTCGTGTGTCATGCTCTCAGTGGGAATGTATCATGTTCCACCATTTAATAAAAATGCAAACAAGTGAAACAACATAAGCATATATAGTATATAGTAGAAGCCTGGATTATTAACATTTTGTCGCAAATCTGAAACAATGTTATCCAGCTTCCTTCCTTATACCTACCACCTGATGAAGTGTGCTCTCAATCTAAAGTATTCCATCCTGTCAAAGAGGAAAACCACAGATATAAGGTCATTGCTCTTTGCAGAAATATTGACATTCTTCCTTAGTTTCTTGCTGATAGCCATAGCTCCCATCTCTGCTAGCATACCATCTTATGTCCCCACAGATTCCATCTCTCTGGACTGTTCCTCATCAATTTTCCCATCTAGTGTAAAGATGTCAAGCTCTCCCAGTGAATTTAAGTATGATTCTTCAGTGGTAACTAGGATTTATAATATAGATTCACACATCTTCCAATACCAAAAAACTCTCCCTTGCATCTTCCGGAAACAAACCACTTACACATTTACTGTCTCTACTGGCCCAAAGTTCATCCAATTGCATTTCCAACCGATAAAACATGAAATCTTGGACATATCCAAGGCATTATTCTCTGTCAGTGTGGCTGGTTACACTCTCTTAGGCACTTCCAAGTTCTCCAAACACAATTTACTCGTTGATTATGCTATTAGAGAATTTTGCATCATCATAGTTGGCCAAGTGGTGAATGTGACATTCACCCCATCATTGCATATCTCTGAGTCCTATGCTTTTGTGAACAAGATTGAGGTTGTCTCAATGCCTTCAATTCTTTACATAAAAGAGGATTTTCCACTTCCTCTTGTTGGATATCCTTCTCGTGGGTATTATATTCAAAACTCTAGAGCCCTTGAGATGATGCACCGAGTGAACATGGGTGGAGATTCAATTTCCCCAAAAGAAGATACTGGTATGTTTCGTTTCTGGATAGAAGATGCAGGCTATCTGACAAGTGATGAAAGCAGTACAAGGACCATAGAATCAGAAGTTGCAATTAATTTCAGCTCCTTGATGCCAGCATATACAGCTCCCAAGAAGGTTTATGCTTCTGCCAGGATAGTTACAACTGAGGGTAGCTTTGCAAACTGGTCCTTCCCTGTTGATTCTCGTTTCTACTACCTCGTTAGGCTTCACTTCTGTGATATTTCAGGGTGGACTGAAGCAAATGAAGGAGTTTTCCGCATCTCTATCAACAATCACGCTGTTGAGGACCACGCAGATGTGCTCCATTGGAGTCATGGTGCTGGTATTCCTATATACAAAGACTACATTGTAAACTTCTCTAGGCATAGCGAAGGCATCAAACATCTCTCTGTTGCAATAGGGATCCTTAATGAACCAGATGATATATCTGGGTTAGCAATTTTAAATGGGTTGGAAATATTCAAATTATCTGACCTCTCCAACAATCTTGCTGGACCTTATCCATTTGGAACAAACGATGGTCATGATCAGAAGTTTCCCAGATCATCTGAATATGAGGATATCAAGCTGGTGATTGCTTTATGGAGTTTTATGGGTTTTGACATGGTATTAGTTCTTCTATGTTTGGTTTTCTTACAGCTCCCAGATGATTTGTGGCCATCTCTATTGATTCCACTTCTACCATCTAAATTAGAGTAGCAAAGAAAAGCTTTCATGCAGAAACAAACATCAGATACCTGTCAATGTTTCTCATTTGCAGAGATGAAGATTGCTACTGACAACTTCTCAAACAATTTACTAATAGGTGCAGGTGGATTTGGGAAGGTCTACAAGGGAATCATAGAGGGTGGTGCTGCACCTGTCGCCATAAAACGTGCAAATCCAGATTCTCACCAAGGTTTACATGAGTTCCAAAATGAAGTCTCCATGCTTTCAAAGCTAAGGCATGGACATCTAGTTTCTTTAGTCGGGTACTGGTTGGAAAACAAAGAAATGATACTCGTTTACGATTATATGGCTCAGGGCACCCTACGTGATCATCTCTACAAGACTGACAAACCTCCACTTCCATGGAAGCAGAGGCTCAGAATTTGTATTGCTGCAGCTCGAGGCCTGCATTACCTTCATACAGGGGCAAACTACACCATTATTCACCGTGACGTGAAGAGCACCAATATATTGTTAGATGAGAATTTGGTCGCTTAAGGTTTCAGACCTTGGGCTATCAAGAATTGGCCCCAACTTGTTCACACAATCAAACACTCATGTTAGTACAGCAGTGAAAGGAAGTTTTGGGTACTTGGATCCTGAATATTACAGGCGTCGAATGTTGACTGAGAAATCAGATGTTTATTCATTTGGGATGGTGCTGTTTGAGGTATTATGTGCTAGGCCAGCTGCGTTACCAGTGGCAGAAAATGGAGAGGACGAGCATGAGAAGGTGAATTTAGCTGAGGGGGCCATTCATTGATTTCAATCAGGGACCCTTGATCAGATAATCGATCCATATCTACGAGGAAAAATTGATCCGATGTGTTGGAAGACATACACAGATATAGCAACTAGCAAGCAAGTGTTTAGTTGATAGAGGTAGTGAAAGGCCAACAATGGGAGATGTGTTGTGGAATCTGGAGCAGGCTTTGCTGCACCAACAGGAAAGAAACCACTTCCACAAGCAGAACACCGATTATTATGTGGCAGACAAGACCTCGACTGGTGAATTATCTCTAACCCTAGGTGGTGGACGACCCTTCTGCTTTGGTGACTCGGATCCCACACCAGGGATAGAATTCTCTGATATTATTATTCCTACTGGACGTTGATGGAGCCTGCTGCATCATGTTCTATAGATATTGCCAGGAAGGAACAATAATATATCATTCCTCTCCGAATCTAATTTGGATATCTGCTATTCCTCTGTCAGGAAAATCAGCATCTACTTCACACTGCAACTAATTAATTTACATTTAGGTTGGCCTTAAGAAGGATCGTAAAGAAACCTGGAACAATCATGCAACAAGGAAGGCTTTGTGATGTGTACATTCCCAAAATAAAAGAGAGGAAAATTACTTATTTTCTGCATCCATATCTAACTTGCAATAAACCCTTTGTTCTAACTGACTAAAACTAGAAGTATTTGTGTCGAGAAAATGATCAAATAAAGGTGAAATCGATCAATCAAAAGTTATCTTGATTTGATTTTCACCTGATCTAGCATGATCTTTTTCATATATTATGCAGAACACCATTCTGACTTAATAACCCTATTATTCCTTTGTATGAGGTAACTATAAGCGCTCCGGGCTAATCTAAAGATAGCAGACAGCAGAGCTTAGTCCTTGAGCCTTTGCTTAGCCCATTGGAGCTCTATGGCCCAATCTCCTTCTGCTCTTTAGGGATCTTATGCCAAGCTAGCAACTACTTGTATGTCTCTATCCTGATTGAATTTAGATGTAAATTATACTCTTTTAATTACATTCAAGAGTTGATTATCCTATTATCAGATTGCATTTTCTTTTTGAAAGGAGTGTCCTATAGTTATTTTTTTTGTAATAATCTAGTTACATACACTCGATTGAAGATCTAAAAAATGTATAAATTGTGTATGGTAGGCGAGAAAAAGGAAGGATGGAAAAATTACTTTTTTTTTCATAATTTTTTTTGTTTGGTAAGAGAGAAATAGTAGAAGAAAAGAAAAATGAATGAATTTGTATTTTCTCCTTCTTTCTAAATCCATTTTCTTTTCGAAAGTAGGAAAAAAATTTATTCAACTTAAATTCACAATATTATTTATAATTTTATCTCTAACCTCTTTCTTTTCCTCTATTTTTTATCATTCATATCAAAGACAAAAAAAAATCAAATTATATATTTAATGCTTATACTCTATCTAAATGTTGGATTTAATCTTTTTATAATAATTTATATAAATCAAGTCTTTTATACTTTCAAAATTTGTTAAAATAATTATTATCAATTTTTAAAAACACAAAATGACTTGTTGGCAGCGATCAACGGTACCATAACGTAGGTCAACACAATAGCAACATGGTAATTCCTACTATGACTTAGTCAATGTAATACCATTTTAATCAATGTCACATCATCTTGATTAAATGTCAAGTTAACAATTTTAATGTATAAAAAATTTTAGAGGTGTTAACCATTGAATTCACGTTAACAAATTTTAAAAGTATGTGATAGTAGAAAGATTAAATCAAATAATTTGATATAGTGCAAAGATTACATGTATAATTAATAAAAAATAACTTTTCTTTTCATAATATTAGTGGGAAGCACGGTCAGACCCTGTTTAGTTCTTTCCTTTTCTGCTTTCTAAATCTGACATTGACAGTCAACGCCATTTGTATGAGTTATCCACAGGGCATAGAACTCCAACCTTTAATGTTTCTTTCTTCAACTAATTTTGTTTACCACCGATATTGGAGTACCATGGTTTCCTACTACCTTGAGGCTTTGGCATCCACAAACAGATAGATTAGGCTTTGAAATCCAATTTTCTTGATAATTATGTTTCTCAGTCTCTTCTTCTTGTTCCATCTCATAGTCCCTGGCTTGTCAGAGTTCCTAAGCTGTGCTTCATCCACAACCATGTCACCTGATATCCAGTTCGACGAGTCCAAGATGGGAAGACCGATTTTATCTCGGGTATCAATGTCCAATCCTGGCAACCTTGAACTTTTAAAAACTTCTGCTTGCATATTTACAATACCATCCAATAGCACATTCACCGTCTCCCCTGGTCCCGTATTTGTAAGACTTCATTTTTATCCAATCTCTTATCCAAGCTTAAACCTTTCAAAAGCATTGTTTAATGTTAGCATCGGCAGCTACACTCTTTTATCTATTTCCAAGTCTTCCTACTCTAAAGGAGCTTTTGATGTTGAGCATATCATCAAGGAATACTGTGTTCCTGTAGAAGGCCATGTATTGAATATATTGTTCACCCCATCGTCAGATTATTCTGATGCCTATGGCTTTGTTAACATGATTGAGGTCGTTTCGGTGCCTCCGAAGCTTTACATAGGAGATCTGCGACTGCCACTCATTGGACATCCTAATCAATCTTACTCTATGAACTACACAGCTCTTGAGACTTTTTATCGGGTGAACGTGGGCGGTTCGCCCATCTCTGGTAACCATGATACTGGCAGTGGCATGTCTCGTTCTTGGTCTGGGGACCAAGGTTATCTGCTTCCTAACACAGATATTATTCACTTCAAGAAAGCAGAAATTAACTTCGGTTCTGAGGTGCAAGCATACACTGCCCCAAAGGAAGTCTATTCCACAGCTAGAAAGACATTAATTCCTGATGATAACCTAACCTGGTCAGTTCCTGTAGATTCTGGCTTCTGTTACCTCATTAGGCTTCATTTGTATATGCACAATAGCACGTATTTTATGGAAGAGAATCAAATGGTTGTTCATATTTATAGTCCTGATCATGCAGAAATCAACTTAACTGAGAAGCTGGGAGTTTCCATCTATAGAGATTATCTTGTGAATTTCTCAGGAAAACACCACAGGATAATGTTTCTAACAATTGCCATTCAACAAAATAAAAGTGCAATTCTTAGTGTGCCAATCTTGAATGGGTTAGAAATCTTCAAACTATCTGATGATAGCAACTCTCTTGCAGGACCTAATCCATTCAAAGCAAGAAAGGTATTTGATACCTTATCTGATACCTCATCTTTTGATATTAATCCGGCTATCTATACGATTATTAAGGTATTAGCAGCAGGGCTTTTTGTAATACCTATTGTATGCTATGGTTGCCTCCTCCTTTCACCTTTCAAATCACGACGGTGCTCTTACTTAAAACGGAAAAGAAGGGTTACATATTTACCATCGTCAGAGCACTGCCCGCACTTCTCTCTTGCTGAGATAAAGTTAGCGACCAACAACTTCTCGGATGCTTTATTACTTGGCTCAGGGGGGTTTGGAAAGGTGTACAAGGGCTGTATTATTGATGGCATAGGCAACACCATGGTTGCTATAAAGCGTGCAAATCCCAATTCACACCAAGGACTAAACGAGTTCCAAACTGAAATCACCACACTTTCTAAGCTGCGGCACTGCCACCTAGTATCCTTGATCGGCTGTTGCATGGAAGATGATGAAATGATTCTTGTCTACAATTTTATGGCTGGAGGTACTCTACGCGACCACCTTTACAACACCAAGAAAACACCACTTCCATGGAAGCAGAGGCTAAAGATTTGTATTGGTGCAGCTCGGGGACTGCACTATCTTCACACAGGAGGAAAGCAGACTATCATTCACCGTGACGTGAAAACCACTAACATCCTTTTGGATGAAAATTGGGTGGCCAAGGTCTCAGATTTTGGGTTGTCAAAAATTGGACCAAATATGATGACAGAAGCTGAAACTCATGTAAGTACATTGGTCAAGGGCAGTTTTGGATATCTAGATCCAGAATATTATCGCCGTCGAAGATTGACTGAAAAATCTGATGTGTACTCATTTGGAGTGGTACTATTCGAGGTACTATTTGCTAGACCTGCTGTGTTACCACTGGTTGAAAGTGAAGAAGAGCATGACAAGGTAAATTTGGCTGAGTGGGCTATCCATTGTTATCAAATGGGGACCCTGGATCAGAGCATTGACCCTTCCCTACTAGGACAGATTAACCCTGAATGCTTTCAGACATTCACAGCTATTGCAAGGAAGTGTTTGGCAGACAAGGGAAGTGACCGGCCAAGTATGGGAGAGGTATTGTGCAACTTGGAGCTGGCATGGCAACAGGAGCACAAGTGTTCCTTGTTGGAAGCAAACAGTCTTCAAGGCAGGGCCAACGTGGGAATTGGCGGTAATTTGCCTCCAACAATTGACTGTCAACGATGCTTACCAATTGGTAATTCTGATCCAACCCCAGGTGCTGAGTTTTCAGAGATCATTGTTCCAATTGGACGTTAAGAGGTTTGTATTCATGCTTTTGCTAATTCTAAAACCTGTTGTGCTGTTTCTGCAACTCTGAAATTCATTTGTGAAAACAAATAAATTGGAAAACTGAAATTTTACCCATTTCTTCCTAATATACATAGAATTGTTATGCAATTTTTAAATTGAAGAGATTTCATGCGCTTTTAAGACTCAAATTAGAGACTAAATGTAAATTGTAAAAGTCATATTTGCTCTAGTAAAGGTGTTTCCGAGAGTACTTATGCGAAGTAGTATTTGGCAATAGTGCTAGAATGATTTCATAAGGAAAACACTTGAACTATCTTTTCCATGTAATTTGCAAATTTTAACCTTTCCTTTGGCTCACTTCTTTTTCCTTTCCTAAACAATCTAAACTCCTAAGACAATTACTTTTTAGAAGGATAGAGAAGATGCAAGAAACCTTTTCTGAAATAATTGCCAGCTAAAACTAACATAGCAAGCAAAAGAAACAGAGCATCTAGACCAATGTTTCATGCACCAATAGAATACTGGAGAACTGGGATTCAGACATTATGTGGAATTATGGATGCCAGATAACTCATGTAACAGGAAGAAATATGATAAAATTGTTGTTTCAATTCTCTTAGGCTTAGTTCAGCATCTTACTTGGGTTGCAAATTTGGGTTTTAAAGTTTAACTACATATTATAATTTGAAAATGTAATCTACTCTTTATTTTAGTTTGAATCCTGGTTTGAAAGTTTTATCTATGTTTGTCTTTGTTATCGTTATTGCAGTTTACAACACTGTTTTGCAGCCTGGAATGCGCAGAGCTTTGTCCTTGTGCCTTTGCTTAGCCCATTGGAACTCAATGGCCCAATCTCCTGTTGTTCTTTAAATCCCACATAGATTTAGGATCCTCTGCCAAACTTGCCTCGTAAGCTCACAAGTGAAAACAAAAGAGGCTGCTACGTAAATAATATTTCAGCCCAAAATTTCGAAGTGGATTGCATTGAGGAAAAAGCAAAGGCGAAAGGAGGAGTGCCTTACTACCTTTACCAGTGATGGCTTAGGATCTGGAATGTTTACTAGTAAATACTAATGGTGTGTTTTATAGTACTTATAGCTAGCAACTACTTGTATATGTCTCTATCCTGATTGGATTTAGATGTAAATTATACTCTTTTAATTATATTCAAGAGTTGCTTATCGTATTATTAGATTACATTAATTGTCTGTTTGGTAGGAGAGAAAGAGAAAAGATGGAAAAATTACTTTTTTTCCATAATTTTTTTTAATTTGGAGAGAAATAGTCAAAGAAAAGAAAAATGAATGAATCTGCACTTTTCCCTTCTTTCTAAATCTATTTTTTAAAAAAGTAGAGAAAATCATTTATTCAACTTAAATTCACAATTTTATTTGCAATTTTCTCTCTAACCTCTTTCTTTTCTTTTATTTTTCATCATTCATACCAAACACAAAACAAAAATCAAATTATGCATTTAGTTTTTATATTACTTTATCAAAATATTAAATTTAATTTTTTTGTTATAATTCATATAAATCGAATCTTTATAAGTTCAAAATTTATTACAACAATTATTATTAATTTTTAAAAACTTCAAAATGTCACATCAACATTGATCAACTTTACTTAGCATAGGTCAACATAATAAATACATAAAAAACTCCCACATTGACTTAGTAAATTTAATATCATTTTAATCAATGTCACATCATCATGATTAAATGTCAAGCTAGCAATTTAAACAGGGTTAACCATTGAATTGAAATTAACAACTTTTGAAGGTACATGATAGTAGAGAGATTAAATTAAATATTTTTGATAAAATACAGATTTAATAAAAAAATAACTTTTCTTTCCTTTTTGGCTCTTTCCTCACCTTTTTCCATTCTCTCCAATTTCCTTCCCTGCTACGTAACATAGTGTTTAGATTTCTCCCTTTCAAAACAGTCGCCATCACAGCATTTGTATTAGTGGGAACAATGGGACTACAAGTCAAACCCCTTTTGTATTTTTCCTTTTCTGCTGCCCAACTTTGACTTTGGCCGCAGACTCAGTTTTCCACACGGTATAGACTTCCAACCTTTATTACAAGTTTAATTTACGAAATAGATAAAAATAAAATAATTATTTTATAAAAATAAAATAATTATTACATAATTTAGTATAATAAATAAAATAAAATAAAAATAATTATTATAATTTATTTTTAAAATAAAAAATCAAAAATTCAATTAATTTAATAATAATTCCATATACAGTAAGTTTAAAATAATAATTTGAGATTCTATTTATCTATTTTCATACCAACAATCTTGCTCTCTCTCAAAATAATAAAAATCTATCCATAATCATATGAAAAATATGTATGTGAAAATTACAAACATTTTAAAGTTTTTCTCAAAAAATTTAATTCCACCTTATAGCAATTCAATTAAATATTTCCTCAGTAAAAAGAGAGAGAGAGAGAGATTTTATTCACCTTGAAAATATGAACTTGATTATAGCTTTTATGTTTCGACCTTAAGGGTTGATCTTGTACTCTAACATTCTTAATTTTTAACTATAATTATACATGGATCCACTAGTTTATAAAGTGCATACATCGCCATTATCAATTAAATAACGTTAATATTTAAATTGAAATGTCTAAATTTTTTTTTTACTTTTTTTTGTCCGGTTGTTGCTTGCTAATTTATCAAGACAATTTGCTTTAAAACTTTTATCAAATTAGCAAAACATTATGCAAGTGCACATAGTCAACAAGTAATATAGTAGTGAGTGAGTTATCGTCTCCACAGAGAATTGTATCTAAATTTTTGCTAATTACTAAAATTGGGTAATCTAATCTTATCCGAGAAAATCTAACATGGAAATTAATTGAAAATGAAAATTAAAGTAGCAAGGCTAAACTAGTAAATAAGTTAAAAAAATTGTACGTAAATTGAGTTGGATAACAGTGGGGAACTACCTAGGATTATGGTTTCAATTAATGCTTTATTTGGATTTAAGATTGATTAATTACCTACTTTTATGAAAAACTAGTGTTAGCCTAGGATCCTTAAGCATGTACGATTCTCTGTCGAGATATCGTACAATGGTGTAACTTAATTTAATTCTTTATATGTCTATAATTAATTAATTAAGCTAAGTTCTTTAAGTATAGATCCTGTAAATTGACTGTATATTGTTAATAGGTGTATATCTATCCTATTAACAAATCACCCAATTAATTCCTAATAGCAATGATCATATACTATTCAAACCATGGTCTTTTTAGACTAATTTTGTCAAGTATTATCTCAAAGTCCATACACATTCTATTGGTGATCGGTTAATAAAATGAGAGATAGGTACAGATTTGAATAAACACTAAATATTTCAAAAAAAAAGTAATAGTCAATCAAACATTGGAACTATATATTAATATCTACTATAATCCTAGAAATAAAAGTTTAATTTAACATTTCAACAACCCACAACAAAATTTCAGCAAAACTAAGTATTTATACAAAGAGATTTAGAGAGAGAAAAATAAATTACTGAGTGAAAACTCTATTTGCTGTAGCTTTGTCAAGCTTTTCTTCAAGATTTTTCCTTTTTTTTTCCCTTGTGAAAAGCTCCTTTTTGCCACTGAAGTTGCTCCTTCGAAGCCTTGAAAAGTCCCTCTTTTTAACCTTAAAAAGCCTATTTTTACCATTCCATGTAACTTTCCGATTTGAAAGATCAGAGGGTGTAAAAAATGGTGTTAGATTGCTTGTTGGCACTACAGTGCCCAAGCTTTTGCCTTGGGAGCTTGCTGGTTGACTAGGACAGCGCTGCAGCGCTGTGCTTGCTATTTCCATGTTTTGTTCTTTCAAGCTACCCGGTGCAAAACTACAATGGTTAGGCTACGTCTACCGCGATTTTAACCATACTCAGATTAGAACTGGGTGAAATGATAAACATGAAAGTTATAGTCCTTCCTCTTAACTTTTCAATGGTCTAAGAACTTTTGTATCTTGAGTTATATCTAAAATGCCACAGCATATTTAGTGGAGTCTGCAACTAACCAACTTATACAATTCCTTGTCACTTGACCTATTCTTTTTTGAGGACCTTAAAAACATAGAAGCTAACTCAACCATAGCTAAAAATAAGCATTTGTACCATACAAATGAGTTAAAATAATTTGAAATAAACTAGATCAATCATGAGTTAACTAATTAGAGAAAAACGAAGAAAAGTATTTAAAACTTTGCCTAAACTAAAAAACTTAACTATTTTATCACTCAAAATAAGGCCAGATAACTCTATATAATGGAGTTATCATTGGTTAACAATGTTTGCTACCTCGATCGACCACCCCCAAATTTCTCAAGGAACACCAGATCTGTGGTCCCAAGACCAACAAGATCAGTGATCCCTATGGAGCATGCAAACGGTGCTCCCCAAAAGAGCACCAAAACGATGCTCCCAAGGAGCACCACCATTTGGGAACACCCATTTGTACTCCTTGGGGAGCACGTGAATGATGCTCCCCAAAGAGCACCACGATGGGTGCTCCTCTAAGGATCTCGATTTGGTTGAATTTGACAATTTTCGACCAAATCCAACCATGGGGTGGTTAACCATGAAAGTGGTTAACGGTTGGAGGTCAGATAGAAAAATTTTTTTGAAAAATTATAATTTAGTAATTTTTAAAATCAATAAAAGATAAAACTATTCTTTTAATAATGTCACGTCATTAAACTAACAGAAATATCAATAATTGATTAACTACTAAATTTATGTGTTCAGTAGAAGAAATTTTTTTAAAACGAAGTATTCAATTTAAAAACTACGTGCAATTATAGTTAAAAGTTGAAGGTGTTAAGATATTTTACACAGAGTTTCTTTTAAATCCTCTTACTTGTTTTATTTTGTAATTAAAACCACAGTGACAATTAGATAAATAATATTCCAGCAAACCATCTTCTTATGAAATACAATAAAACTTCTATAAATTAATACTTTTGAGATCATCAAAATTTATTAATTAATTGAGATATTATTTAATTGATAATTAATAATTTATTAATTTATACATTAATTAATAAAATATTTATATAAATTTTTCTCATAAAATTTAATTTCACTTTATAGCAATCCAATAAAATATTTTCTCAATAATAATAATAATAATAAATAAAAAAAAAAAAGAGATTTTATTCACCTTGAAATCTAAAGGGTTGATCTTTTAAGGTCTCGACCCCTACACAAAAGAGTTTCTTTTTAATGCCCCTCTTTGTTTTATTTTCGGGTTAAAACCGAAATAACTGCTAGATAAATAATATTCCAATAAACTTATCCAATTAGGAAAAATGTAAAAAAAAAAAAAATACTCTACACTACTATGAAATAGACCCCAACGGGCCTTGGAACGATGTAGACTAACGATAGCTTAGTTTTCTTTATGCTTTGCGTGTTGGCTAAGCAATTTTTGTAAAAAGGACAATTTATCGGTTGTAGTGGGAGTAGGGGATGACTTTGGGAAGACTTCCTGCTTATATATTCTTGCATCAGAATTGAACCAAATTGTGAATTGATATCTGGTCTTGGGTAAGCATTTCTTCCTCTTTGTTTTCTCTGCAAACTTTGCTTAGTTCTTTGTGTGTTCAGTTCCTGGTTGCAGTCTCTTGCTATGGATAGCAATGAAGACAAGGACAGAAGGCGCAACGGTGCTGTTGGAACAGAAAATGATGATCAGACTCTGAGGACCGAGGCCTCACAGTCGAAGACGTTAGCGGCAGGTTTAGCTGCGGGAGGGGCGATTCTTGTAGGCTGTTTAATAGCTGGTTTGGTAAGTTCTGGAGGTTCAAGCAGCAAGAAAACTATGAAAGCTCCAGGAAGGAATCATCGCATTTTCAGGGACGACTTCGAAGCTGATCCTAAAGGCTATTTCCGTGATTTGCACAAACGAAATGGCTGAGAAGATGGAGATCCTGACAGGTTGGAATAAGAACTTCGTTTTCAAATGTCTGTGACATTTCTAAATGTCTTTCTACAAGTCTAAAATGTAAGAGAGTTCACAGCTTTTTCAGTGTCTCGTGTGTGAGTCCTGTAAGAGAGTTCACAGCTTTTTCAGTGTCTCGTGTGTGTGTGTGTCCTGATAGTCCTTTCTATTTAGCAATGTTGAACCTGTGGAAATTTACAGATTGCAAGTTCCTTTCCGAAATGTCGTGTTGAATGTATTGTTTAAGGTGAAAAAGCAACCCCTGATCCTCCTTGTTTAAGTTAAACGAAATCCTGTTTTCATATGTTACAAATAAAAGAATCAAACCTTTAATTCATATAATAATAATTCCATCTACGGTAAGTTTAAAATAATAGTATGAGATTCTATTTATCTCTTTTCATGCCAACAATCTTGCACTCTCTCAAAATAATAAAAATCTATCCATAATCATATGAATATATTAGGAAAAAAAACCCACTCTTTAGAGGCTATTTATTTTATAAAGCCAGCCTAAATAACTTAGCACACTACTCACCAAAATAAATATATCTTTAATTTATAAAACTCAAAATATAATCTATTGATACGCTAAACACTAAACTTAATAACATACAAATAACCATGCAAAACTTTTAAAAGAATGAATAAAACAAAACCAAATAGTCCAACTTCAGCCAATCCATGAAGAATATGTACGTCAATGTCTCAAGGAGCACTAGATTTACTGCTTCCAAAACCACCAAGATCGGTGCTCCTCAGCAGAGCACCACTGCTTGGGAACACCCATCTTTGCTCTCTGGGGACCACGTGAACGATGCTCCCCAAGGAGCACCACGATGGGTGGCTCCCTTGGGGATCTCGATCTAGCGACACTTTCCGATCAAATCCGGTTATGGGGTGATCAATCGTGAAGTGGTCAGCGACTGAAGGTAAGGTGAATTTTTTTTTTTTTGAAAAATTATAATTTAGTAATTTTTAAAATAATAAAAAATAAAATAATATTTTTAATAATATTAATGATTGATTAACGGTTGAATCTATATGTCCAGTAAAAGATATTCTTTTGAGAAAAAGTGTTTATCTTAAAAACTAGTGGACCGCGTATAATTATAATTAAAAGTTGTGAGTGTTAAGTTATTTTATTGAAAAAGTTACTTTTGGATCTTTTTTCTATTTTATTTTGTAGTTACAATCACATTGACGGTTAGATAAATAATATTCCAACAAACATTTTCTTATGAAATACAGTAAAATCTCTATAAATTAATATTTTGAAAATCATGAAAATTTATTAATGAATCAAAATATTATTTAATTAATAAATTAATAATTAATTAATTAATACATTGATTAATAAAATATTTATATAAAATTTAATTTCACTTTATAGCAATCTAATAAAATATTTGCTCAATAAAAATAATAATAAAAGAGAGTTTATTCACTTTGAAATCTAAAGGGTTGATCTTGTAAAGGCTCAACCCTTACACAAAAGAGTTTCTTTTGAACCATCCTACTTGTTTTATTTTCTGACTAAAATCGAAGTAAGTATTAGATAAATAATATTTCAGCAAACCCATAAGGAAAAAAAGAAAGTGTACAATATTATGAAAAAGACCCCAAAGGGCCTTGTAAGGATGCGGACTAATGATAGCTTATATTCTTTATGCTATGCGTGCTAGCTAAGCAATTTTTGTAATATTTTAGCTGACGAGGGCAATTTATCAGTTGTAGTGGGAGTAGTTGATGACTTTGGGAACACTGCCTGCTTATATCTTTTTGTATCAGAATTGAACCAAATTGTGAATTGATATCTGGTTTTTGGCAAGCATTTCCTCCTCTTTGTTTTTTCTGCAAACTTTGCTTAGTTCTTTTTGTGTGTAGTTCTTGATTGCAGACTGATTCTGCTGCAACCCTTTGAGCAGTATTGTGTGAGTGCTGCCACACTTCCAACAGAGATGAAAGCGGCAGATTTAGCTGTGGCAGGGGTGATTCTTGTGTGCTGTTTCATTTGTTTGGTCATTTTTCGAGGTTCAAGCAGCAAGAAAACTATGAAAGCTCCAGGAAGGAATCATCGCATTTACAGGGACGACTTTACCCGTAATCCCAAAGGCTATTTTCGTGATTTGCGCAAACGAAAGGGGTGAGAAGGCAAGTCCAACAGATCGGAATAAGGACCCCATTTCCATTTGTCTGTCACTTTTCTAAATGGCTTCTGCGAAAGTTCAATTGTCAGAGAGTTCCCAGGATTTTCTACACTTCCAGTGTCTCTGTTTGTCCTTTTCACTTAGCTGCGTTGAACCTGTGAAATTTACATATTGCAAGTTCCCTTTCTTTTCTTTAAGGTCGAAATGCATTAAATGTAGATGGCCCTTCAACCCTGTTTACTCACTGGATATAAAGTGATATGCAGGAAACAGATTCTGCAAAATCAGTAATGATCTAAACTTAAAACCTAAAAAGTGATACTTGAAAAGAGACCGTCATTCATGAAGCATGACTAGCTTGTCATTCATTGGTCACTGAACAATCTCAAGTTCGCACAAAATTTGCATTCAGCTTACTTCTCAGGGCTTCTTGTTCTTGCCTTGTGGAAATGGGAATGAATACAAAATAAATGAGTATCCTAAGGGTATATATTGAATGAACACTGCTTATAAGCCAATCCTACCAAAAGGATAAAAAACACTACCAAGAATCCAAAATTCTATTTTACAGATCTTTAAAATGAGGAAATCCAAGGAACACTAGCATATAAAGTTAGCTTCATCTCCTTCTCTTCCTGCCTTTACCTAATTGTCCAGATTTAAAGGCATGTTCCTGTTCTTGGAGGAAAGCTATTGCCCTTCCATAGTTGGCCGCTCTCTCTTTTTCCTGTAATGCCTTGTCTTTTTGCTTTACCTCATACAAGAAATAATTGTCCTTGCGCAGCTCACGAGCTGCACCTTTAGCTTCACGTTTTATGAGTTTTTGCAACTTTCTTCTCTCGGCTTGTTCCCGATCTGGATCATAGTCTCTACCTTTAACAAAGCTGCAGAATAACACGACCATTAGATGCAATTACTCGCATAGAGTGTAAATAGCACCACTGAATACTATGATCGTCAAGAAACAGGAAGGTAAAAAGAAAAAAAAAAGTGATCAAAAATGAAATAGAAAATAAAATGTAGTTTACTTCTCCTCAAATTTTGGATTAAGTAATTTGATAGGCACTGGCTTCTGCTTCCGTATCTGAAGTGGTCTCCGCAGCCTATGAGCTTCATCAGCTTTCTGCTTAATGAGTTGAGCAACATCATTAAATTTATCTTTCAGTGCTTCTGGTATGTGTTTCTGCTGTGAAACTTCAAGTAACAACGTTGCAATTGGCAAGAAAATTTCAGGGAAGGAATTCAATCCATCATAGATCTCAACAAAACCTCGCAGAGTTTCAATCACAGTCACCAGCGCACTAGCCCTGAACATGAAAATTTATTAGCTATCCAACTGTATTATAAAACCCCTGACAGGGGGGCATTCAAAACCTAACTGAGCAAATTGATGAAATAGACAAACAAAACAATAAACTAATGTAATTCAACTCATCATCATTCATCAAAAACAACAGTGAAAAAAGCAGCAATTGCTGACCTGAAATTATCAGAGCTGAAAAATGAGGAGTCATCTGGCATATCCATTACCATGAGAAAATTCAAAGGATTAATCTCATCCACACAATCATGTACGCGCAACAGGGGCCTGAGTGCTTTCAGCTCCATAAGATTATAAAACTGCTACAAAAGAAATGCCACAAAATTGAACAACTTTAGTCTGATAGTTTATTACATTGTTTGATTATTATATTATCATTTTTATTCTGATACAAACTTAGAAATCAGATAAGTAAAACGTCGTATTGACGCAAAAATCAATTCCAAAATCAACCAATGGACTAAGGCAACATACAAATTCTTTTCTTTTACTTTCATTAATAACTAATTTGGATGGAGGGAATCATGCAAGTTATGCATGAAATTAATCTCAATATCAGATGAAATGCAGCAAGGCATCATAGAACTTTTCTATTTTCCCTTTATTCCTTCTACTTTTTTTTTTTTGTTGAATTTATTTATAATAAGCTGCAATCATGCATAATACCTGACAGTCTTGCTCTGCTGCTAGTTTTTGGTCCGTAGCTGCCATCAGCAGAGTTCGGAGAAACATTATAGCTTCTGGACAGAACTTTCGAGACTGTTTGGTAACCTACAAGTCCAAAAATTGATCATGTCAATAAACTGCAGCTACGAGTCAAAAAGAAAAAGGGGTAGCCAGACAAAATTACAACAATTTGTTATCAATACATGGTACATTGGTAAAACATAGGATACCATTCTCCAACAAAACAGGCTAGAAGATAAAGTGTAAAAGGTAAACAAGGACATACCATGAGAACCATGGAGCATAAAAAAGAACCAATAGCAACATCCCGACCCGACGTAATGGGACAACGCATCAGATACTCGCACATTAATAATATTGCTGGAGTCATGACTACATGACGAAAGTCAGAGCATGGGAAAACCATGGACCATAACCTCAAGAGAAATAATGTTTTCAAGGTGGGCCAACATCCATTTTCTGCCAAGTAATAAAAAATTCATTTCATAAGAAATCAGCAAAAGACTGAGCTGGAGATAATAAAGTTGGAAGGACCAAAGACTCAAAGAATCAAGCCACCACAAACCTTGGTTCTTGAGAGCCTCACAAAATTGTGTGCGAGTTCGTAAGATTCGTTGACGAGCACATATTGCAGAGAAATATGGGATCTCCATACTTAATTCCATTAGCGGCTTGACGAGCAAATTCAATAACTCAAAATTCAAGGGCTTCTTATTCGCTAACACAGCAAAATATTGCAAGAGAACACCATAAAATACCTGGCAAATAGCAGATATATCAGTTTTTTATGAATGGTGGCAATCAATATAATATTAGCATAACAAAATGCTCTGTAACTACTCAAATATAAGAGTCATTAAACTTAGATTTAGAAAAAAAAAAAATAATAACAACATCAAAAGCTTCCAACACAATGATTCAACATTTTTGTGAATTTAATCCTTCAAAATGAAAAACGTCTAACAAGATAACTGGATACTTACTTGGTGAGAATTTGCAACATCAGTACATGCAGAAGTTTTCCCACACAAACGCACACACACAAAGCAAGGAAAGAAAAACAAGCAGCACACTTACTTGCATTTTCTTCCGATTTTCTGCAGCAAGCTTAATTGCATCGCTTTTCCGAATTCGATTGATAATCACAATAACGTCGCCATTAGAACAATTCTCTAATAAAGAAGACAGTTCCTCTAAGCTCCTTGGAGCTTCAAATATAAAGGGAATGTCTGATTTCGTTGAAGTATGTTTAATGCTTGGTTTAATTTTTTTTGCATCCACATACTGTCCATCGTCTTTCTTAAGTTCAGTTTTATTTGACTTGTTACAACCTTTTTGCTCCACATCTTCTTCATCACCAACGGCATCATCATGTTCTTGCTCCTCTTCATCCTCATCCAAATCTGTACCAAGATTGTCATCATCACTCTGCTCCCAATACTTCAGAGATAGAGTTTTTTCATGTTCATCATCATCATCTTCTTCAGATCCTTCATCTTCACCAGTATCTTCAGCACTTTCTGAATCTTCAGAAGCATTCTCGTCTTCATCCTTTTTTTCAAGAATCTCATCAACCCAGCCCTTTTTACTCCCAGGCTCCTCATCAAGTGCAAAGGAATCACCAAGATCATCTCCTGAGATAGCCCTTGGCCTCTGTAAAGGATCTTTCTCAACATTTTCACCATCTTCATCACTAGAGTAATCCGTTGCTAACATCCTCTTCTGACGCTCTTCCTGAAATTTGTGGATTTCCAGATAAATTATTAAGCATTTGCGTCATAACGTAGAGGCCAACATATTGCTAGTGTTATCATCAAAATAACAACAACAACAACAACAACAACAATAAGAATAATAATAATAATAATAATAAAGTTATCATGTCAAATAAAAATCTTATAAATTCATAGAAACTTTTAAATAACAATCTTATTCCCAAGCAATAAACAACAAGAACTCTACCAACTCATATAAATTATTTATGATTCCAAAAGGAAAGGCAAATCACTTATAAACATTTATATCTCAGGTTTAGAGATAATAAAATAGAGAAAAAATTATCGTTCATAAGTTTATGGACCCAAAAAGTCATACCATAACAGCTTCGTAATAAATATATTGGTTTATAATGAAAAAGACACCATGTTGTGCATCTAAGGTAACCTGAAATTTCTTAATAGTAATTACATTGGCTGTTCCAGCTATTGTAGATAATAACTGCATCTGTGAATTTCCATCTCACAGAATACCTCTATGAATTGAAACAGCTCAAGACTATAACTAAATGTAACAGCATTTTCAAATAATATTAAACCATGCAAATGCATATACAACCAAAACAATTAGTTGAGCATGGAACACATATACCTCTAATCGCTCCAGTTGCTCCCTCTCCTCTTGGGCAATCTCCTCAGGTGTCTTTGTCCTGTCTGAGGGGCGAGCACGCATTTCCAATACCAGCTCATTGACAAGTTTATCATATGAATCAGGTTGTTCCTGTCAAAGACAGTTAAAAAAAATTTAATGCTTATTTTGATTATGCATCCAGATGTGCCTCTGTTTGAAAATTTTAACGACAGAACTTCAGTTCAGTCGTAATTACGGTAATAGAGCTTTTTCTTCTTCATTAATGCCATAAAAGCCTTCTTCCTTAATAATAAGACCAGTGGTATAAATGCACCTTCTTGTCATTATACTTCTTAATCATTGAAGAAATATGGCATGCTAAAGTAAGATTTCAGAAAACAACATAAGTAAATAAATGAAGACAGAACTTTGTATTTGACCAGAGTGCTCATCCGGCATGGCTAGTTTAATAAAAGCCCACCTAGAACCATCATAACTCTGTACCTGCTTATAAGCTTCTTCTCTCTGACTAACTGGTAACTCTTCCTTGTTCAAATGCTCATTCAGAACACCCTTGTTGACAAGAGCTTTCAAAGCATTAATCTTGCCTGGTTCAGTCATAGACAATAATACCTGGGACTGCACTAAAGATGTGAAGTTCTTATCTAATTCTTCCATCAACTGCTCATTTTCTTCTTTATCTTTTGCTTTTTGTGCCTGGTAAGAAATAAGAAAAAAAAAATTAGAGACCAGATGTCAAGAACAGTCTGGAAATTAACAGAGTTAACATTTTGATGCATACAAATTTTTACCTTGAAATACTTGCTCTTCAAAATAACCTCCTCCATTATTTCCTTCTTGGTTTTGTGCTTCTGTAGCATGAAAGTCACAAATTTAAGTCACTTTTAAGGCATCATCTAACACCACATCATAAAAACATGCCCAATGGTAAACGAGTATCCAAGTGCCAATGAAGCACAGAGAGAGAAAGAGAGCATCATGTATGCATGCACAGTCACTTCCACTATAACTGCTATTGCTTCATCGTTGTGGAGAATAGCAATTGAAATGGATCACCTTTAAGAGCTCAACCTCAGAAAACTCCAGTATTCTGATTATGAAAGGAGAAATTACCCAAGCAAGCTCATGTTTTTCATATCACATTACTACAAATGTTATGACAAAACATGCAGACTAAAAGGCACGGGAAAAGGGATTCTTTAGCAGCTAAAAGCGAAGGATACTAATCAATTCATATGTGACTTGAATTATTTTGCATGAATTTGAACATCATTTAATTGTAGTAGATAACCCATAGAGTAGAAAAGACCAGAGGACCCAAAAAATATCATTTTGGACTAGCAAAACACCAATATTCTGATTCTGCAATATCCCAGAATCAATAACTAAAGGTTAACACCTCATCAAACAGCTAACCAAGATGTTAGACTGAAAATGAACTAGCATTTAAAATATATGCCTTTAAATGATCTATATGCCAATTTGATCTTAATGAAAAATCATTTCTGAGCTGATCATCAAACACAAATACGAACAAGTGTTTCTTAATAAAACAGAATAGGGCATACATTTTCCTCTCCTTCTACCAAACCCCTTTCTGTCGGATCCTGTGCACCATGAGAGTTAAGTTGCTTTAAGATGGCTGATCGTTCTACAAGGAAGGACAAATCATCAATGCCATTAACATATTCTCAAGGAAACAGTAAAAGAGAGGAAAGGCACACTACAGGGAAATAAATATCTGAGGAGAAAGTTATACGGAAATTATTCATTATAATTTTATATATAAAGAAGAAATGAATGTGCACAACCGAAAATGGAACTTCCACCAGAAACACACACAAGTTACATCAGAACGAAAATAAAACAAAAGCAGAACTGAGGAGATGACAACTCATACTAAACTAAACTACTGTGATTGCATGCATCATTACCAAATAATAGATTGAAGTTTATCAATACCAGCAACCAAGTTCTCAAAATTATTTTTCTATCTCAATGAGATTCAACTGCATGATAAGCATACATAAAGAAGAATACAAGGTCCTTGCTGTAGACTGTAGTCTTACAGACAAACAGTGGGAACTAAAGCCACTTTTTTGCAATGTTTATATGCAAAAGCTACTGGTGAAAGGTCACACAATGTCCAAACAAATGAAACACTGATTAGGAATTCGGGATTATCAATATACAAATTACAAATTCATTATCACAATGAAAAGCAGACGATAAATCTTACTGTTAGTTGCTCCTCCTCGATCATCATTATCGTCATCAGACAGAATTTCATCCTCAAAATCATCCCTCTCTGGGAGGGAGCCAAAACCTGGAGCATCAAAGTCATCGTCTTCTCCATCTGATAAATTGAACTTGCTCTTCTTGCCAAATTTCAACTATGGAACCAAAAAGAGACAAAAGAAAAAGAAAAAAAAATAAAATATCAGAATTCCATACACTTAACCTCAAAAAATAGCTATTTTTCCCAACTGTGCATATAATAGTAACCAAGAAAGCACATGCAAACGCATATAAGACATCATACTAACAAAACAAAAGCTAAAGTCAATAAAGAAAAGTACTAGTAAGGTTTATTCAATATTTTATTTTAAAAAGAACCACAAATCTGTTATCAATAAAGGAATTCTTCCAGCTTCCGTTCTCCCTAATGTTCAGGCAATGCCCAATTCACTAAAATTTATATTCCAGTTTCAGCAGGACCACCTTGATGTAAATAATGATGCATTACCAAAATGGGAATTAATAGTAAACCATAACCAAAAAGCTTTAAAATTGCACCAACTCCAAAGAAAAAAAAGCAAAATTTATAAACCTCAATAACCATATGAAAGTTTCTAAACCTCCCGCTTAACAAGTGAAAGCATATACTCCATAAAACAGCAACCACTTGTTTTTCTTTTTGCTACAATTCCTCAGCAAGCCAGTAAAAAGAACTAAAGAAAACGCATAAATAAAAAAAAAAAACCAACCTGACGCTCACGTTGAGATCGCATAATACCCTTTTCAAACTCTCCCAACTCATCATTTTGCTCCCCAATTCTGTTATCCACAAAAACAGAAGACTTTGTACTTTGCTCGTACTCTTTCAACAGCGTTTTCTTCCTCTGAAACAAACCCAAAAAAGCCTCATTAACACACAAAACATATATATACAAGTATAAAATAGAGAAAATAAAAGGGGTGGATTTCTGGAGTTGAATTTGCCTTTTGGATGGCGAGGGAACGAGAAAGGCCAATTCGGAGTTCTTCCCCCTTGCGTTTCTTGCCAAGTATGTCGAACTTGCGGCGGGACCAGATGGTCTCGAAAGGGTTGGATTTTTCAGCTTTGAGCTTCATGGAGATGGCATCTGGACCTGACTTTTTGCTGCCTTTCTTCTTTGCTTTCTTCTTGGTTTTGGCGTCGGAACCCGAATGCTTAGCCATCGGTTGCCTGCGTTTTGGTCTGTAAGAAAGGGCGGTTGTGAAGAACAACAGCAGCGAGGAAACCAAGGAAGAAGGAAAGGGTTTTACATTCAAGTTCTGGGCTTTCTGGGTTTTGTAGGAGGTTATTATGGTGGGCTTTGGGTCCAAAATTATCTGAGCCTCTGCTCCATTACTAGACTAACGATCCAAATAATAAAACAATTAATAAATTTTTAATCTATATTAATAATTAGAGTCAGATGGTAAATACATTAACACCAATGTCCAAATCTTATTCAACTCATGACAAATCCTAATTATATCATCCAAGATTTACTCAAACTCAATTATAAGATATTTTAATTTTATTTAATCATATCTAATAATACAACATATACAATGTTTATAAATTTTCAAAAAAAAAAATCGATGATGCTTTTGTCTCTTATCTTAACCTTTTAATTTTATGTAAAAATGTTAATGGATACTCTATAACAAAGTATTCAACCCGATTCTATAAAGTGAAACCAATTTATATTCGAATTTGAAATGAGTTCAAATAATAATTTTAATTCTACACATAAAAATGTGAAATCTTTTATTTCCTTTTTTGTTTTGTTTTTTCTAATGGGCCTTTTTCTGTGGTTGATAGGGACCTAAAATGGGGTTAGGGGAATCTTGCTAATGTATAAAGGTGCGGGGCTTGCTCCATGCTCAAGGAACAGAGATCCCAAAAGCTCTGACAAATACGTCGACTCATTCATATTTCTCACTCATAGATGGCCCCGTACTCCTTGAACATTGCCAGTGCAATGAAAGATAGAAAGGAAAACTGCTTGGGAATCTGTTACAATGCGATTTTCATGTCGATACAAGTGCAATAATGAAGTGCATTTTTAAGCATGCATGATCAATGGTGGACACACCCAGCCCAATTAATGCCACTCCTTCTTAAGTTGTTGCACCGGTTTTATGTGGCTGGTCAGGGAAAGCCCTGACTGTTTTGCACCTTGGGGCATGATTAACAATGGATTTTAAGTTATACCCCTCCCTCACTGTCAAATGTTTTCAAAGTCTGTAAATTGAGTTACAGCAGGAAACATGGGCATATATCACAGAGAATTTCACCAATTAATCATATTGAAAACATTTGTAATAGTAAAACCAACTGATAAATTTGCCAAGGTTCAAGCAGAACCAGTGAAAGAAAGGCCAGATTATTGTAACTACAACAATGCATGGTACAGTTATGGTGGTGTTGCAGCTTCAGCAAAGCTGATCACCCAGCATCTCTGCTGCAATAAACGTCGGTGAATTCAAGGAGGATCATCCAAGTGTACACGCACCCACCCTGTGTCCACCCTCCGGTACAAGTTACAAAAACCAAAAGTGGTTGAACCATGTGCTTCTTCCAGCCACTGTAGCATCCAGGAGAGACCCAAAAGTGGTCAAGGGACGTCCAATCGTCTTTCCCCTTGAGCCATAATCGCCAGGCCCATACATAATGACACGACACAAACTTTTTCAGTCACACACCAAACCCCCTTTTCCTTTTCTTCAATATACTTTAGTACTAGTATTATTTACAAAAACAAACACTAGAAAAATCACAAATATTCTGGAGTTAAGATTAGAATCCCCTTTGTTGAAAAAGAGTTTTTGGAGGCCAGTAAAACAATTGACTGTTTAACTTTAAGCCAAGAGCCAGAAATCCTTGTGCCGCTTAGTGGTGATCAAGTAGCCTCCAAGTTTTTTGCTTTTCCTTCTTACTGCAACTGCCATGCAACTCGCATTCTGGATACAGTACTCGACTACTCCACCAGTTACACGGTTCCCTGCCCACATCATGATGAGACGCCAAGTCATGGACTTCTTTTTCTGTCCCAAAACCAGGAGTGCCACCCCTTGTCTTTTGGCCTCTTCGACTATTGTTGGACCTTTCTCCTTTCCCTCCACCACTGTTACCTCAACTTGCACCTGTCAGGCCAAAGTCATAGCATTTGCTATGTTACATGGACTCCAGATAAAGGTGGCATTAATATTTTAATCTCTACTTAACCAATTTACTTATCATTTGAAAATTGAGAACAAAACTAATTAAAAGTGAGGAATAGTATATGCTTTACCAGGCAAAAAGTTGAGAATGTCATTATTTTGAGAGATGTTAACAGGAAACTTAAAGGATATGCCCAACTCACCTCAGGTCTCTTCTGCTTGCACATGTTTTTCAGGGAGCAAACCGGTTCAGAAGCCCTTGCAGGTCTGTTCTTGTCGAATTCATTAACTGTAACTGCATTACGTATTTCAACCATATATGGTAAATCTTTTTATCTCCTTACACAGTGATTCTAACTAACAATCAAAACTTTTTCAGGGTAAATGACAAGAAAATGCAGAGCTCCAACCTTGTTTTGAGGGCTTTGTCACATAGAGAAGAATAATTGTGTCCTGACACTGGACAGTGTGAGAGAGTGCCCATTGTATTGCTCCCTTGGCTTCAATGCTGGAATCAACCACAATCATGATTTTCCTTCCAATTACCAACCCTAGTTTTTCTCCATTGCTGGATTTATCTTCTCCAACTTTGCCACAAATTTCAGCCTTCTGATCGGCTGTAGCAGAATCCACCTTAGGCTTGGCTTGTATTGGAGGAGACCGGACTCTTGCATGAGGCCTAATCCTGTTTAGGCAGAAGCCTGGCAACCTTGTGCCTGTCCTGCCCATCTCCTGCGATGGCTACTAAGGTAGACACCAAATAATTATATGTAGGTAAAGAAGAAGAGAAGATGACAGGAACAATTAGGCCTTGCCTGTCGCTGGAAACCAAATATCTAGATGTTGGTTTGGGCCACGGGTTGTTTCTGCTAAGCTTTGCTTTTTCTCTCTTTTGCTTTCTTTTGTTTGTTAATCATGATAGCAGGTCTTTGTTTCCCTTTTATTTTCCCTTGTGGGGCTATTCCTGAACGTGCCTGTCATGAAGCTGTAGGCCCATCCCCCCTAGACCGGCCGCTTGGCCCCCGGGCATTCTGCCATGTTAGTGGTAATCAAATTATTTAATTATTTGCTTTGCATTGCCTTTCCAGTTAATATCCAAATTCTCTTATTCTATGGGTAATTGCAAGAATGCAAGGCACTATGTCATGATCATATTATGAACTGGTCTTTCAACTTTTTTTAAGAGGGCCAGGGCCAAAGATAGAATCAAATTAAAAGGCCATGAAAGGCATTGAACCTCCCACTTCAGGTTTGCAGCTCTTATGGTACAGGTTCCTGTCATAGTATCTAGTACTTCAACAACTGTTCCAATCTTTCTCCATCGCTTCCAACATATCTTTTTAACTTATCTGCAGCGCTATCTCTTCTTCTATACCATGTTTCTTGTCTGCCTATTTTAGTTGTGCGGTTGAAAATTGAGCCCAATTTTTTTGTTTTTCAGGGACTATGTTTCATGAATATTATTATAATAATAAATCTAGCAAACAAATTATAGCAGCCTCTGTTGAAATCCTCCCACAACAAGTCTGAAAGAGCATGTTTTGAGGTTGTGACAAGGAAATGGCAGCAGCCCATGGCCTAGCATCATGTGCACCAGAATTAGATTGATTGACAGCATGTGTAATTAGTTTCTGCTTATCATCACTGTTTCTGGGTCGACATTAACTATGCAGATTCACCTCTCGATCGCCTCTCATTATACCCTTATCATGCAAAAGACAAATAAGCTAATACTTACAACGAATCAAGAACAATGCGAGACAACACGCAATACTTGAAAAAATGTTCAAAAAACAAAATTTCCACAATCATCATCAGCCTTATATATAGTGACATATGTGCTGATGAAAATTCTACTCCCATTAGGTGAGATATAATGGTAATTATGGCTCATTCCTTCCTAGTTTAGTACTGTCACCTCTCTCCTGTAATGATCATTCCAAGATTAATATTGATGGTTTAGGGTGTGAATATGACCATACTAGAACCCTGTAAAGATTTTCATTTTGTTTTTCTTTATGATGGCTTTATTTAACGTGAATCGAAAGCTACCAGCTCATCATTTTGAGAATAACATATAATTAACACACAAAGTAAAACACTGTGTTAGAAGTTCTTCGAAACAACATGATTAGCAAAAGCAGAAAAGGGTCAACTGCTCAACCCTACAATGCTAATTTGCCCACAAAAAAAAAAACAAAAAAACAAAAGGGTTCTGATGATTTAGAAAGAACAAACAAAGAACATCTTTCTTGCTGCATTACTCTGTTAAAAGTAAGGTCAAATAGGTGAGAGGTCCTTTCCAAAATTTTCCCTAACTTTAATTTGTCATTTCCATAAAAGGATTTTTACCACTTTAATCACCCCCCCATGTCTCTCACCTTGTCGCCAATTCTATCAGTTAACATTTCTCCACCTACTGTCCTTTATCACTTTGACTCTCGATTTGTGTATAGAATAATTATCTGTTAATATCTTACGTTAATAATTGAACGTCATCATTCTGAAGACATCGAGATTGTTCGGTAAAAAGTACTCCATAGATATGAATCTAATAACATTGTAATTGGACTTAGTCTCATGATCGATCCCTCAACTTTGACCATCAGGCCGCCAGCAATAGATGTTTACTGTGCCAGACTTTTTACTTTGGATCCCCGTGTTGGTCTATAAGTGATCTCAAAGTGTCATGTGTAAAAAAGTTGAAAACGTAGATGGAGTAATTTTATTAAAATTTCAAGAGTTTAGTATCAAAGACGAAAAAATTTCTTAAGTAAAATAATATAATTAGTTTCTGTATTTCATCAAAATGATAGATTTAGCCTGTTTATAATAATTTATAAAAATTGAATCTTTGTACTTTTTAAAAATGACACTGTTAGTTTAATGTGTTAAAAGTTTTTTGTTATCTTTACGGTGTTTGATTGTGCAAACGTAATTTTTTTTTATTGATGTGATATTAAATATAATGACGTGGATATGATATTTTAATAATGATGTAATAATAGTGTTGATATGACGCAATCAGTTATTGACATTGATTTTATAAGTGTAAATATGAAATTATAATGGTTTTAAACATGATTGGAAAATAAACAAACCAAAAATATGAATAGGTTTTTAGGATTTAGGGAAAGAGTATTATGAGATAGAGAAAAATTAAATTTTTGTACTTCGTAATTTAAAGCAATGAAAAAAGTGTTGTGAAATAGATAAAAAAAATGTCTCGTTGTTATTAACAGATCATCATATTTAATGTCACAAACATAAAAATTTAATATTATTAATGACTGACATGATCGATTTTAAAAAATATTAAAACTTAAATTTTATAAATTATTATATAAAAATTAAATTCATAAAATACAAAAACTAATTATATAATTTAACCAAAATTCTTCATGTTATTCATGGAAGGAACTTACTGTATATAGTGGGTTTGAGCCCTTTTATCTCTTTATTTAGTTTGATTTGACATTCTCTCTCATTTTATTTTTATCCATTTGCCCCTCTCATATTGTTACTTTTAGTAGATCACCTAGCCTCTTATGAGTTGGGCCTTTGGACCTAAAAACAAAAAAGTCAACTCAAGAAATTTCTTTTATATTTTATTTTTAATTTTACACTAGTGTGTCTAAGAAAGTTGTAAAAGTTATAATGTCAAATACTTATTAACTTATTTCTGGCACTTACAATTTTAAAATATATATATAAAAATTTCATTCAATCGATATTTTCATCATTTACCTTTTTTTATATAAAAATTAAAAAAAATCATATAGTATAATTAGTTTTTAAAATTATATAGTCACGAGAGTTTGATATGTAATGCAATCTATATAAATTCCACAATCATGGTAGGTAATTAAGAGTTTATAATTGGATAGAATTAGTCTAATTACTATTTTTTATTTAAAAATTTATCAAGTAAAACTACAATTAATTTCGTAAATTTTGTAAGTAAATTAAGGAAGGAAGGTTCCACCACAGTGTCCACGTCATCAAAGCAGGCGAAAAGAAAAGACGTTTCCTGCGTCCCATAAAAAGTCGTCGTCAATTCAGTACTTTTATCGACGAAGAGTCCTGCGCAGCTTAGGATACGAAAACCCTTCGTTTTATCTTACGCCAAAAAAAAGTGCTCCTCTTTGGAATCCTTTGTTTTCCTCTTAGTCCAAGTTGAACGACAACATCATCTTCTTCTTCTTTTATATTATTATTAACAGTTAAATCCCTGCTTAGGGTCTAATTACCTTTGTTGTTTTCTTCTTTGAATGTACCAAGTTGTTGGGTAATTATCAAATATCAGTAGTAATTTCCAGTTGATCACTCTTTTCCTTTGTTTTAAACTGTATCTTGGATTTCAAGGTATTGGATTTTCATTTTACATAATTTTCTATTGCAATATCATAGTATAATGAAAGAGGATGGGATTTCATTATAGAGTTTTTTCATTTTTGTTGGTTAAGTTTCCTTCGATCTTATTGACGAAGATGGTTTTTTTTTAATGATCATATATTGTTAAATAAGTTATTGATGATCTCTTTTCAATTGCTGCCTATTTGAAGACCTCGTACTAGTTAGATCAGTTTAATTTCAGATTTTTTTTCGTATTAAATGTGTGAAGATTTATCATTACGGTTATGTTAATATGTTAATCTTTTTTGTATCATAACGGTTCTTTATTCTAGCTTTATAACTTTTGAGTTGCTTAATAAAACCTTTGACTTAGTAAAAAAATAGACGACTCGGTTTTCATTCCTATATTGTTTTTAATCAACTTAATTAATTATATGCCATTATTGACAGAATTGCTAGGGATGCATTCCATTTTTTTTCTCTAATCAAGTTGTAATAGTGATTCTTTTTCAGGTTGAAATTGAAGTAGAAACTAAAGCTTTAGCATGGCAATTATCTGTTGTTGTATCCACATCAGGGATCATGAAGACGAGATTCCAACTTCTCATATTCGTAGCAGTCTCAAACGCATCATCCGTACCTTAGTGCGCAAGGTATAATGTCAAATTCAATGTGCTCTCCCTTGTTCAATGGAGGAAAGCAGGCCATTCGTATTCTGATCTCTATGTCTTTTTTAGCTTGCTTGATTATTGTTTCTAGCAAGTATCAATGCAATCTTTCGATGCGGTTACCATGACTGTAACTTTCTTGATGTCTTTTCCTTGACCATTATTACCTAGGTACCATGAAAACATTTCGACCAGTAGGTAAATGTAGCTTGATTCTCATGATAAGTAACCATAACCGAGATGTTCTTGCCAAATTTGGGGTGGATAGAGGGGTGATGTTCTCTGCATAGGCATGGTGGTAATATGAGGTGATATTGAGTATGCTTGAGTGTTTTTTTCTTTTAAGTTAACTGGTACCAGTAAGTAACCATGAACGAGAACATAAGAAGCAGAATTTTATATTAGCCTTGGTGGCCTCGAAAGGAATTAGCATTACTACTTAAACTTGGATATGATTTATGCACAATTGGTTTCTGATACGAGCAATTTGCTATAAGGCATCGTTAGTCTCCTGACTTGTGAAATTGTTAAGCAGCATACAGAACTATTCGGCAATGGGCAATCGGATGCCCCCGTTTCAACTGCTCAAGTGGCATCCCCTTTGAGTTTTGATGTTGCATCCGACGATATACAGCTTGACACTGCCACAACTCCTCCAAGACCCTTGCATTTTGCTGCTGATGCCACACGCCCCAGTCAGCAACAGGATGGACAAGTTAGAGAACACAAGAATAACCAAGTAATTGACCTGGAACATGCTAGTAAAGGAAACGAATCAGCTGAGCTTAAATGCGAAGGGATATCAACAGCATGCTGTTCAGAGCCACAATTGAAGTTCTCATCTGAGAAATCTGAAGCTGAAGTTGCTCGTGCCTGTGAAGAATCGGAAGATGATGTTTGTCCCACATGTCTTGAAGGTAAAACTTTTTGAATCTAGTAACATATTCTTGACTAGCTTTAAGAATGCATTTGTCTTTTTCACCCTAATTATGAAATCTGACATTAATTTGGATAAGATTGCTGATTCGCAACCAGCTTATAAATCAAGTAAATGTGGCTTTAAAGTATATTGGCCTACTTGGATTCACTACCCTCTGTTAATTTCTCCCATTCTTTTTTATTGCAGAGTACATCCCTGACAACCCAAGGATAGTTCTTCGATGTTCCCATAGTTACCACCTTGGTTGCATATATGAGTGGATGGAGAGATCAGAAAACTGTCCAATCTGTGGCATGGTAATTTATTTCTTATACGCTTTGATCCTTTTTCCTTAAGATTTAACAGTTGTTCTGAGTCCTGACAACTATTAGCTATGTAAACCAAACTGTCAAATTATCATGCATAAAACCATCAAGAACTAATCCAACATGTCATTCTTCAAACATCAAGAAGCAAACGGCTAAACAGGAGCTATCAGCTCTTCATGTGATAGGTGAACAATTTAAGTTGTGATGAGGATTCTATGCTTCTAGTGCCATATTTTGGTCTGAAGTTTCATGTCCTGATTGGGTTCAATTACCAAGTTTTCCATCATATTATGTTTTGAAGATTATCTCATTTCACAGCTCATTCATTGTATTGGCATTTTCTTGGAGCATCTGACTGATTATGTATTGATTTTCTAGGTGATGGAATTTCATGAAGCAGCTTGACAACATTGGATTACACATGAGACATCCAAAAGCCGATCGAAGATCATGAACAGATGATTTTGGAATTAGTTTATTAAAAGTTTTCCCCTTGTTCAAAATTGATGAGAAAGAACTACAGGTTGTATGTACCATTGCAAGAAGCATATGCTTATTCTTTATTATTATTATTATTAAAGAAAGAAAAAATTGACAGACAAATTTCCTTGTGATAAGCTCTTGTTTGATATACTTTTAATGTGTACTCACTATATATCAGTCCATTAACTCTATAGCTGCAATGGAAAGTCTTGTTATGAAATGGAACAACAAAGGCAACAACTGGATTTAAAATATATGAGAAATCCAAGATCCAAATATATACTTATCATCAGAATAGATATGTCAAATCAAACAGACATAAAACGCATGAGTTTCAAACAATTTATCCTTCTCATGCTTTTTCTTTTTTTTTTTTTTTTGTTTAACCATAATGCATCTATGTCCATATTCTTTAGCGGCGGGCAACAACAAGCATTCTTATATCGTACTACAATTCATGCAGCAAAGCATCCCAGATTGCACGAATAGATAGGTTCAAGGGTAAGCTCAAGTTCATTCCTCCTCATCTCTGGTGCTTCTTCCTGGTATGTTCCACTGCATGGTATAAGTAGAAATTAAAACCAGTAAGTAAATCAATTTTTTACCCAAGTTATACCCACTTTGCAGACAACCTACATTTTCCAAAATTATCAGAGACAAACACAGTTTAGAGTTACAAAACAACCATATTCTACTTTTGTTGGGTGAATCATAAACTAATAGCCTTCCTCTACTTATTTTCTGTTTTATGATGTGGGGACTTTTTTTGACAAGAGTCATCTTGTTTTAATCTGTTTAACAGTCGGTGCTACTGCTCTCTCTTTGAGTAGTAATTGTAATTATATTCACTATTAATGAAATATTTGATTTGCTAAGAAAAAAAATAACCTTCTTCTACCCTTTCAGTTAAAATAAAAATTAAGTATATAGCCCCATACTAAGGAGAATGGTTGTAGACTCTGAAATAGAATGTTTTCAATTGATACAAGTAAGAACACTTGATATGAAAAATCCTAATATCAGACTGAAAAAAGTCATCAAACACCGGACTGCATCCCATAGCTTGGCACTTTCTAAACAAAATATCAAAATTCGGGTCAAAATTACTGCCACGCATGAATCGTTTCAACCCCATCAATCTCAAATTTTAGTAAAAGAGCATATAAGAGCAAAAACTTCTCTAAAGTTATGCACAAACATAACATCACCGATGATTGTTCTCAATTTTTCCATCATGTTAAAAATATATCATTTATCCTATGACCTAGACTGCTCGTTACAGCCAAGAGATGGTTACATTCTCTGAAATAGAATGTAGATTTAGCGTTGAGATGACCAGTTTAGTCAAACAAAAAGTCTTCCAAATAAAAGGGATATGAATTTATAGAGCGGAGGTCCACTATCATTCAAATTCATATCTTAGTAACATTTGTAAGAATGGAACAAAATCTATGTTTATGAAACTTTTAAAGAGTGATGCTGCACTAGTATCAAATGGCTTAAAGAGATGTTTACCTAATATTCAAACAAGGATGTGGCTGTGGCAGCAGAAAGGGTGATGTGTTGAGGCCATGGCCTTGCTGCCCCCACTGAGACTGCTGCGCAACAGTCTTCTCCTTCTCCTTGATCTACATGCAAAGACAGACTACTTTATCGTTATGTGTTTCACTTGATGGACGATGACATTTCACACTCAAGCTCTTAAAAATGATTTGATGTAGAAGAAGGAAGGAACAGTCTTCAATAAGTTACTTAAGGTAAAGGAGGTAAATCAATTACTGAGTTGGTATGTTGAATAGGTGTACTTGTCATTGTGGTCCTTTTTTTTTTTTTGCTCAATTATCATTTTATTGATAGTAACTGGTCTCAAAGGATCAGAATATGCACACCACGACTAAACCAGATAGGTCCAGTGATATAGAACTTACACGCCTGAAACATCACCATACACCACATAATAGGTTCATTGTGGCCTTTTAGTTGTGTGTTTTGGTGAGTATCTTGTAATTTATCTAAGGATATGTTTCCAGTTAAGGAAAGTTTAACAGGGTCTTTATATTCTCATATATTGGATTATTAGGCGTTTTCATTTTTCAGAAACGTGTATTTTCCAACTCATACTTATGAGTTGTGAAGCTGTTTAGCTATTATCTATAAATAAAATGGATTGATTAAGCAAATAATAATAATAATAATAATGAAATCATGAACATGAAAAGGGTAATTCACCTGCTTTGCTAGCATGGTGTTTTGCTCCTGTATTGCCTTCTCCTGTCATAAACATGATTAGAGATTACATATGAACACGATTGAGAGTTTTTGTAATGGATCTCTCCATGTTGGCAAGCAAGTGATGTTCTGAGAGTCCTTACCTTTCTCTGAAGCTCAGATATAGACTCATACATGAGTTGGTTCTGCAAGAGCCACAAATTTCGTCACTAAAACCGAAAAGAAACAACTGTAATTATACTACTATGACTGGAAAAAAGGACAACTGTTAAGCATACTTTTTTAGATCGAATGTGTTTAAGAGCAGTATCAAGCTGCTGCTCCAAATTCTGCAGCTCCTTGAGACTCAAAAAGTCTAAATCTTCTCCCATGTAGTGCCTGGACAGATTTAAAGATTCAACCAACTAATTAAGCATACGCTAAAAGAAATTCTAAACACAAGCTGCAATTTTGAAGAAGGACATTGTCTCTCTTTGATAATGTGCATATTAAGCAACCAAGAAAGCATAGGCTGAAAGTGTATAGCTACTGTGCATATGGTGTAAAGTTTAACTTTTATATAGGGACTACTGTTTTGTACAGTAAACTTGGTTGCATTGGGATGAGTTTGTATTTAGGTAAGAATCAGCACTGGGTCGATGTCAAACAGAAAATTGTCAAGTCTGATCCTAAATGCAACCAGGATAGGTATGACCCATCTTTTGTATACGCAGGGCACCTACTGTCGGGGAACACCACCCATTGCAGCTCCCTGCTTGTCACCCATAGAAGGGTTCTTTCTGTAAACCCCTCTTATGATATGCTAACTTAACTTTGCCTCTCAAAAAAAAAGCAACCATGCAATCAGTTTTAAGTAGGTACCTGTGATTTTTCTGCAAGAGCTCAACCTTAGCCTTAAGTCTGTTATACTCCATGGACCAGTTCCCCTGCACAGTAGCGAGGCAGGTTGTCAGGTTGTCAATGCAATGAATTAGCAATGCTAATGGTTAATTGACCTACTTCCAAAACAATAACTTTAATTTAAAGCTTCATGTTCATTTATTATTGTACCAGAAATCAACACCTATGAAAGTAATCAGGAGTTACAGAGACAGCTACCATTTAAATGCTGTAAATGTACTCACCAACCCCAATCCTTTTTTTGTTGTCAAAATGCTATTAGACACTGTATAAAAAATTATACTGAGAACTGCCAAAACTAAACAGACGTGAAAGGTGTACCTGAGATCCTGGCTGAGTAGCGACAAGCTGTCTTTCAGCATAAGAGTACCTTTCATAGCGTTCAAGTATCTTCTCCATGCTGTTGCAGGAAGGAAAAGTTAGCATCAAGGACCATACTTTTCAGTATCTCCTCTAGTAAAACTTGTTCTAGCTTTATTATCTTTTATATATTTTTTTTATTAAAAAAACCCATTTAAATGGACTATTTTTCATGCCATAATATGCAACCAAGTAGACAAATTCTCTCTTTTTTTTTTTTGCTTTATATTTTTCTGTTGATGCAAGAGAAGATCACCAAGATTCACTCTTAAAGCAACATCAACATTACAGTACACGATCAATAATTAGCTACTGATGATTTGTCAAAAGAAAAACATCAATCAAAGCCATGTGCAACAGTTTTTTTTTTTTGAATGGTAAAGATCAGAAGAATTTATTAAAGAGAATCAAAGTAATCAAAGTCTGATCAAAGGAGAAAGATCAGAAAACCAGTCGTTCCAGAAACAACCCAGGAAGGAAAAAAAGAAAAAGAAAAAAAAAACCACATCTCAACAGCTGAGAAACGGCAGGCACCAGCAGAAACCAAGAAGCAAACCCGCTTGAGAGACAAAGATGACAAAAAGCAGGAGGGTCAGCCACCAAAAGAAAGCAAATCAAGAACAAAGGAGCCAGAAAGCACCACCCAGCGAGCCCATGGCAGGAGAAAAAGAAAAGGAAATCACAAGAGCAAAACAGAATCGAGCTCAGAAGGGAGAAGCAGGATCAATCACAGATAGAACACAAAACCAGCAGAAGGAGAAAAATTACAGGGCAGAAACCAAAAGATTAAGAGAGCAGAATGAAAGGATGATCACGCCTCACTCCCTTGGCAAGAGAGTCAGCAAAGTAGTTTCCCAATGGAGGAGTATGAACGATCGACCATACAAAGGAGTTTCCAAATCCATGTGCAACAGTTAAAATCAATACTACACAAACAGTTGCATGACTAACTAATTAATTTCCAGTCACTGACTATAATTACATTAACTTAACATTCATAAATGCCTTCATTAGTCATAATTTTTACATAGGGATTGTTGTCTCACGTCCAACCTTAAAGTTTATATATGCTAATTCACCAACATATGTGAATTTCAAATACAATACGTGTGTACGTTCATATGTACCAGTTCTTTTTATTTGAATAAAATATATTTTTCATTGCCTTTTAACGCAATCGATTTGTACCATAAATATTTTATGCTTGCATTGTTACATGCAGCTATATTCTTATTAGCATCAAAGCTTAATATTTGACATTAACTAAAAACCATGGAAGCAAACCTCTTTGTTCTTTCTTTCTTTCTATCTATTTTTTTTTCCTTTAATGGGAATTAAAGGACTCTACCCAATTAAAGCATGGAAGCAAATCCAAGCACTGAAGTCAACTCCCAGTGAGTTTTACTATCTTTGTTAAAGATATAACATCTCATTTTCAGTACAAATTAAGGCTGGGATTTCAGCAAGATTGAGCTATATAAATTACAATCATGTCCATATGGTGAAGGGAAGATTGAAAAATTATATAAAATATTAAAAAAATAACTCTTTTTTCAAAACTGAAAGACTCAAAAAAGGAAACTTAAAAAATCAGAGGTCAAATCGTGTTTAATCGAGTATCACTGAACTGAGTCAGGATAACTTAGTCCTTGGTAATGGTGCTTCACAGCATGGGTTGAGCAATTTGGTTTGCAATGTAATGAGAATTATATGCCACTGCACAGAAATTCTTTAAACCCTCGCATCATAAAAAAGAAAGGTCAATATTGCTCTTTTGATCACAAAAATCTAGGATTTAGCCTTGCAAAAAGAAAAATCAGACCCCCCAACAAAATTAACTCTTACACTATCCAGTTTCATGCTTGTAACCTTCAATTTGTAATGATGTGATCTTTTTTTTTTTATAATTGGGAGAGGGGGATTCGAACTCTGCTCTTTAGGCAGAAGATCATGCACTAATCAATGAGCCAAATGCTCGGGTGCTTGTAATGATATGATCTTTTCCTTCTTTTTCATCAATTAAATTGCTTTATGTATCACCTAGTGAATATAAATAAGTTTGATAGGTAAAAGTTTTATTTGACAGTGCACAAGCTTATATTTAAATTCATGGATACATATATATAGATATATATATATATATATATATATATATATTGGTTGGCATTTTTTTTGGGCTTAATTAAAACCATATCAAGTTTTATTATTTTTCAAAAGTTTTTTCTTTTATAATTGAGCTTTATTTATCCCAAAGAAACAGAAACCCTACTACAAAGAGAATGAATATATATATATATATTGTAATTTGAATTTTAATTGGTTATGGACTCCCAATTCCATCATAATTCCTATTTTCATTGAGGATAATTAAATTAGTTGAGCTTTTATCTTCTCTCTATTAAATTAAAATCTGATTAAATATTTAAAAATTTTACTCATATATACTTCAAATTTTATATTTAAAATTAATAATTTATTAATAAAATAAAATATATGAAGAAAAATCACAGATATAAAAATTTTAAAAGAATCCTTATCATAGCTCCCCAGCTTAAAGGCAATTCATAAACCATTTAAAACAAATTATTTCATCATTTTTGTGTTCTTTTTTAATGCATTGGAATAAATATACAAGAAAGTGTAAGAAAAAAAGAAAGCTTTGCTGATTGCTCAAATGTCAACATTATAAACTGTTTATTGTATTTGGAAGATTTTATTCAAAGATCAAAAACCCTAACATATATATTTTTTTTTTTGCTCGATGAAAAAGAAGATTTATTGACATCAAAATACTTAATATTTAGAAAACTAGAAAAATTAAATACTGAATATTATTAGTTTCAATCACTATAAGAACTGAACTAACATAATAAAAGAAACTATATTTAATACTTCTGAAATTTGACAATTAACTAAGTTGAGTATAATTAACTAGACACACTACTTTATAAATATAAGTTTCAATGTTAATTTTACAAATATTAAATTACATGTATATATTAAACAAAAAGACTATAGATAAACTTAAGAAAAGCAGATCATTGAGATATAGTATAATATTTTCATACCACTTTCTCTAGTTTAGGCAGATATCAAGCTACATTTTTCCAGTCAGTCCTGGGATTCTCCTCTACGAAGGAATCTAGAGATATCAAGTGTAAACCCCTCACTTTGTCCCCCTCCCAAAAAAGGTGCAAAATGCCTCTTTTCTTTTCAAATTACCAAAAAGATACCCTCTTTTTGGCTTGTTAAAGTTTGGACTTTGGAGGTCCTGGATCAGAGTTCTACAAGGCCAGAGGTCTAGGTTCCAAGGGCTGGAGAAGAGAAGATGAACCGAAAAAGAAAAGAAATAAATTAAGTAGCAAAAGGAGAGAAGATCTCAAGAAGGTGCAAGTTCTTCAGTTGATTTATTAATTGCAAGACAAATTAACCCTTTTTCCGAGAGAAAAAAAATCTAAAAAGAAAAAAGACAAATATATGCATACTTTAGGTTTCTTTTGAAGAAAATATAAATGTTACTTAGGGATGGCTTTTACCTTTCTTTTAAGATGGCAAAAGCAGACATTATTGTATTTCCTCCTACTTGAGAAAGTTAGACCGTCGGACTAAAACCAAATACTGAGAAGAAAATAAAGAAATAAAGAAGCAAATTCCTTGTTGTTCCGCTGGTCAATAACTTGGTATGCCAGATGTGACCAAACTTCCCCCAAAGGTTTCCCTTCTTTTGCTAGTTCAGGGTCCCTGAAACACTTCTAATACTGATATGGTCATGTTATATTATTAAAGGCCTTCTTTTAGCTAAACTGTTAGATGCCTTAATTTTTGCCTGTGAGCTTTGCATGAAATCCAGGGAACAGCTAAAAACCATGTTTTATATCTATTTTCAGCTCGTTGACTCTTATGAACAAGAACAATGAAAAGGACTCGGTGTATTCCTAGTTTAATCTTATGTCTTTTCGGTCTGAATATATCTTGGAAAGTAGTATGCAAAAACTATAGAAAAAGAATGTTATGTCTTTCTTTTCTTTGAAGGGGAAACCTGTACAGGAACATAAATTGGGTAGAGTTTGTAGAGAAGAAGAAGAAGAAAGATGTTTGCACCAAACTGAAGGGTGAAAAAAAGGCCTTAAAAGAAAAACTAACAAGCAGAACAGAAACAGGCCAAAGGAAGGGGAAAGAAAAAACCCAGAATAAAAGAAAATGGTTACCAGGAATCACTGGAGTATTCAAAGAGCTTCCCTTTGTGAGAGAAGACAATCAAAGCGACCTCAGCATCGCACAAGACAGAGATCTCATGAGCTTTCTTCAACAACCCAGCTCTCCTTTTGGAAAAAGTAACTTGCCTGTTGATCTTGTTCTCTATCCTCTTCAACTGAACCCTACCTCTCCCCATCTCTCTCTCTCTCTCTCTGTCTTTCCTTTCTTCTTGAAGAAAAGGCAAAAACCCAAGTGAACCCCGAAATAAGCAAAAACAAAGACTCTGAAACTGGAAAAAGGAGGTAGGAAGATCAAGTAAAATACCCAACTAGGAATTCCCTTTCCTCTTCTTTTTCCCTCTTCCTCTAGTTTGCTAAATGTGAAGTCTGTCTGTGAAAGCATGCACACATATATAGAGTAGGGAAAAATCCAGGGCACCAAACCAAACCAACAACTAAAAACAACCCAACCCCGAAATCCAGAAATAAAAGCGGTTTTAGGGAAAGTGGGTTTGAGGTTTCGGTAAAAACCGGAGTGGTTTTTTTAAGAATGTGCTGTCGACTTCGCATTGGTTGGCATATCTGTCCAGTCGTTACTGTCTGCTGTCGGTACTCCACAATTTTCTATTTATTTTCTCTTCTTCTTTTTTTCTTCACTTCTCCTTCTTTTTTCTCCTAGATAGGTTCCTGCCAATATAGGCCTATAGATGCTAATATCTTCAGTGGCTGTACGGAACCCCTGACCGTCACACACTTCCTGCTGACGGCGGAGATCTTTTCTTTTTTTCTCCTTACAATTTTAATTATGTTTATTAAATACAATAGTTAAAATAAATAATTACTTTATATAAAATATATGAGTGAAACTAAAACCATCAAGTCAAGTCAAGCAGTTATGATAACATGTGGCTAGGGTACCGTTAAGTTATCTTTTCTTTTTTTTTTCTTTCTTCTTTTGATAAGATAAGATACCTTTTAAGTACCTCGTTTATCTTAAAAGTTAGGTCTATACAACTTTTTCTTTATTTTCTTCCACAAAATGTCTATGGTAGGTAAGACAATATGTTATTTTCGAAATATCTTAATTCGAATTCAATTCTTTAATAAAATATGTGAATTTTATAAATATTTAAATAAATTATTTGAATTATTATCTAAATTCATTCTTGAATATCTTAGACAATATCTTTTAAATACTTAAACTTGTTAAATATCTAATTAAAATAAATTTTTATATGTATTATTAATGAAAATTCAATTAATAAATTATAGTTATTTCACAAAAAAAAAATTAAAGTCTAAAATCATATTTATAACAAGTTAATGAATTTTAGTAAAGATAAATTTATAAACAAAAATATATATAATTAAAAATTTAATAGCAAAAAAAATTTATTATTTATAATCGAGTTCGGATAATGGATACTCTAAAATAACTACCCGACCTCAATTATAAAATACCTTAATCTTACTTATTCGTATTGAGTAAATAAGGTACCCAATAATAAAGTTATGTCTTGATTTATTTGTGTTGATCAACTAAATGAACGTTTATATGTTTCAAAAAAATTAATGACCATACCTACCTAATTTAGAATTTTAGATTTAAAAAAATAAATATTTTTTATTTTAATGAAAATTCTTGATTGGTTGAGAAAAAAAAAATAAATGCATATAAATTTGTTGTACCAATTCTTTGCAAAAGATAAATAAATAACTTTTATTTTACTTCGATGTTATTTAATTTTTCCTACTATTTATAGCTAAAATACATATTAAATAAATTAATTAACAAATAAAAATATGTACTTCCTTTTTCTTTCTGCTTCTAGTTTATATTTGTTATTATACTTATATTCTAGTTTATATTTGTTATTATACTTATAGATGATATTCTTTTCTATTTTACATATAGGCTAGTAGCATTATGGTATGAACAATAGAATTGAATTTATTATTCTTTATTTAAACTATATGGTATTAATGTCCAATAACTAGAATAGTATAATTGTATACATTAAAATATGTTTTAAGTGTTAGAATTGAGTCAACTTATTGGATTAATATCAGCATATTTATATTCATCCTTCACTATTCTATAGATACACCCATAGTCAAATAGTGTCTATCTCCCTAAATATGATTAAAATATCCACATATTGTACTGAAATAAAAGAACAAAAATATAATAGTTACGCATGATAATTTGAATGAATATAAGGTATATGTATCTCCTTTTCAAATTTAAATTTCGCTCTCTCAAAATTTTACTTGGTGACAAATATTTATTAGAATTAATCTAATCAATTTATCAATTGGACCAGTTGAGTTCCTCTTAAGAAACTCAATATTCTAATTATTTTAGTTTTGAAATTCAATTCCAAATTATTTAATCCATTGAACATATTTTGTACTCTCCTACGCACTTGTAGTTGTAGGGTGTCTACTTGAATTTATCTTTCTTTTTTAATTTTCTATAATATAATGATTGAAATGTCTAAATATTGTACTAAAATTTAAAAAATACTAATTTTTTTTTTTTTGCTCAGCCAAAATAAATTTTCATTAAAATCATTGTGACTACAGTAAATGCAAGTCTAAAGGCTAACTAGTACAAGCATCTGCAAGCAACAGTTAACAACCTATTGCGACAAAAAGACTAAAAAGAAGCAACATAGTGAGGAAAACATCAACATAAAGAGAGAGCTCGAAGATAAGACTAACAATGGAACATAAAGAAAGACAGCAACATAAGAAACATTCAGCACCTTACGAGCTCACCACCAAGCAGAGAAAGGAGCAGAGACATCAACACCATACCTAGCTAAGGAGTCAGCGAATGAATTACCTTCTCTAAAGAAATACCAATTTATTACAGTTCAATAAATCAGTATCTCAAAAACAACTAAATAAGCACCTTCTTATCGTCAGCTCTCAATTTAAATATTTGGCTAAATTCTGTATGTGTATGCATACACACACACACACATATATATATTCAAGTAGAGAATTGCAAAATCAATCAATCCAATTAAGTGCAATTTTAAAGTTTTTTAAGTGTATTAATTTCATATAATTATGATTTTAGGCTAATTATATTATTTGTTCATGAAACCAATCAAATATTTATATTTCCTCTTTTCTTTTCTTTTTCCAAAATCCAATTGTTTGTGTTATTAAAGCTTGATTGTCAAATTTTGATAATACACCCAATGAAACCTAACCCCATTGACAAGAAAAAGATCAAGTATCTAGTTAATTTAATTATAATTATAATTAATTTAACCTTATATATATTATTATTTTTTAGTTATATGTTATTTGATTATAATTATAATTCTTTCCCACATGCATTTATTCCTTGTATTTTCTCTTTTTTGTGGTTGATAACTAATGTAAAATTCTATTAGCACGTTTGCTTCGCAGAATATAATTAAATATAATAGAATAGGTGGTATATGAGAATAGAATAAGGTAAAAATATAATGGAAATGTTATTATATAATTTAGTTGACGGAATGGAATGATCTAGAAATTGTTATTATGACTTAATGTAATACTTGGTTGGTAAAAATAATTTTGGAATAACAAAACAAAGGTGATAAAAAGACAAAAATACTATTTATTATAATATATGATTAATTTATTTTATTTTTAAAATATGATTTTTTAT
>NC_030851.1:39217718-39316786 GCF_000208745.1 Theobroma cacao
ATTAATAATTGTAATTAATTTTCAAATTTAAAATATTAATTTTTTATAATATATAATTAAAAACTTAAAATTTTTATTATAATAAGATTTATTTTTAAAAAACAAAATAACCTTTATATAATTTAGTAAAATTTATGCCAAAAGACAAAAATAAGAAATTTTTTCTTTTATAATCATTTAATTTTTATCTTCATTGAAATGTTAAAATTTTAAAAAATTAATAATTTATTATTAAAATTTTAGTATAATTATTTTATATTATTCTCTATTTTTATTTTTCATTTTTAATTTATATTTTTCATTAAAAATTTAAAATATTAATAATTTAATAAGTTAACCATTAATATTTTAAAATTTTTTATTATTTTATTTAGAATTTAAACATTATATGATTAAAATATTAACATATTAATGATTTTTAAATTTTTAAATTTAAAATATTAATTTTTAACACTTTGTAATTTGTTATGAAAAATAACCTACAAGAACAAATAAAGATAACTTGAAAGAATAATTAAAGAGAAAAAATAAAGTATTTAAGGGGAGAGAAGAGATTTTGTTGAAGTGTGTTTTTACAAATGAACTGAGAGAGCCTATTTATAGATAAACAACTCCCTTATTTTGATAAAATTTATAAGATGAAAATAAAACTTAAAGATTAGATGAATTAAATCTTAATCCAATCTAATTTACATCAAATCTAGATATAGATAACATAAATGGATATTCACAAAAATATTCATAACATAATTAAAGTATTAAACATTTTTGTTTTAAATTCTTATAAAGGGCATTTTAGTTTTATCCTCAATCATGAAATAGTAAATATCATGGTAAGTTGGTTTTAGTTAAGCATGATTTTTGGTTGATTTTGAAGAATAGCTAATATTGAAGGATAGCTAATCTTTAGGACAATTACCAACCGAACAAGGGAAAAAATAATAAATGAGAATAAAAAGAGAATAGCTTAACTATTCTTCGTACCAAACATGCTATATAAGACTCTGTTATTATGATTGGGTTGTGCACTTGTTATGTACCTTGGAGATGATATAAAACTCTAGCAGCCTATGGTGCACTTGTTATGCACCTCTGCTTTTTATTTTTGCTCTGTTCATGCACTTTATCCCAAAGTTTTATAGGCTGAACTCACTACATAATTATTTAAGTGATATTAATGAATATATCTTCATGATGGAGAAAAAAAGAAAAATAATTTTTGTTCGTACATATAATATTATAATAACTAATTGCAATAGAATAAAATTTACTTGTTAAGCTTATTAAGTTTATTATTTATGATAAAAATTTTATACTAATCTTATAATATTATAAATTATATTTTGGATTTAATTCACCTAAAAAAATTACTTATATGAACATAATAAAATAATATTTTTGAAATCAAATTCATATCTAAAAAATAAGCTTAAACCTAATCCAACGAGTTTAGAACTCGAACAGGTAACCCGACTCGTGAATAACTCTAACAATTAGACGATAAAAATCAGATCATTGTATTTAATAAAACAAACCAAATCAAGTATCAAATAGTTTAAGAATTTACACATAAGATTATGTCCAAAAATAAAAAGTAATTAATAAAAAAAAAAGCAAAAACTTTTGATGGGGTGTGACCAAATGAGTGAGACTGATGGATCAGCCTCTTTTATTGGATGTATATGTATAGAATGAGAGATCAATGTGGTCCTAAAATTCTGTAACATCAATCAGACTTCTATTATTGTACTGAGGTATCAATTTTCACCGACAAGCTTGCCTCTAAAGCATTCTCTTCAAATCATCATTTTTCTAATTTACATAACACAGAATATAATTAGGAATAATATATTGCAATTAAAGCTTGCTATTTAAGATTGTTAATTCTATATATTTCCTAAAGATTAGAGTTTCTGCTTTCCATAAAAAAAAGTGAATAATTAGGAATATAATAATGATTAAAATTTATATTTAAATATTTAATTTAATAGTAATTACATATATTTTTATACTAGAACCTCCTTTTTCTCGAAAACTTAACTAAAAAAAAGTTAATATTTCAATATATCAACATTTTGGATAAAATCTCAAACCTGCTAATTGCTAAACTCTTTGCATATTGATGCTCCCTTCACTCACGTCAAGCATGAAAATATGGCTGACAAGTGACGTCTTGGCAAAGGAGGGTCCTTGGCTTGCCTTCTGCTGTCTGTTATCTTCGTCTCTTGCTCCTCTGCCAGCTGATCTCCTTTTATTCTGGCTTTGCTGTCAGCTGTTTTTGTACACTGTTGCCCTCTGTTAAAATATGCTTCAGCTCTTCCAAAGAAAGCAAGGGAGAAAATAAAAATTTATATTTAATGTATGGTCAATCTATATAAAATATCATTTAATTATATTCAAAAATATTTTTAAAATTATGATTTTTTTTAAATTCTCAATTTTTTAAAATTTATTTATTAACGATATGATAAAATTTTATTTTATTTTTTGAAAAGTAAAGTAACATATTTCATTAATGATAAATTTGACAAAAACTATCGCTTTAACCTAAATTATAAACATTCTGGTTGCACTTGAGATCAAAACATGTGCCCAAAAACAAAGTCCTGCAAATAACAAGGCAGAGTCTCTCCCTGAGCATCCCAACACAACCAGACGTTCACCATAAATACAGAAACTCATGTATAGTATAAATATATAAAACTTAGACATTGACACTATATCAAATATAAATTTTACAAAAAAATTTATCAGTGATTTTTTTTCTTTTCTTTTTTTTTATCTCAGTTTGCTCTACTTGTTTTCTGTTTCATGATGTGGGGACTTTTTTTTTTACAAGAGTCATTTTGTTTTAGCCTGCTTAACAGGCGACGTCACTGCTTTCTTTTTGAGTAGCAGTTGTTACCTTTTGTAATTATATTCACTATCGATGAAATCCTTGATTGATTGAGAAAAAAAAAAAAAAAAACCACCGAGGGTCGAAGAGTGAAGGAATAAATTCACATTTTCATGGCAATGCTAAATTGAGCTACATTACATTATGCTTGACATATATGTTAAGTATACAATCGAATTTCTTTCCCCTTCCTACCCAACATGAAAACATTAATGGGTTTGGTTGAGAATCCTCTATCTGAACTTGTTCATGTCAAAAATGGGGGACAAAAAAAAGCCCCTTTTCTTATTAGAGACAGCAAAATCAAGGCAAATAACTGCAGCCCTCCAAAGATGATGACAATATATCTTTTTTATTCCTTTTTTTTATTATTTTAGTTGTGGCATTTTCTTTTCTTTTTACCTGTTCAAGCTGCACAAGTTTCATATTATTGGCAATAGATGACAAAAAAAGTGAAAACAAGAGAATCTCACGCTCGTGGGTTGAAAAATTTTGATGCCAATAATTCGTTTTCTTCTTTTTGCAAGGGATTTTTTCTTTCTTTTTGGCTTTCGTCATTGTACTTTACATGTGAGCATCTATCAAAAATTTTAAAATTTTATAATATATTCTTATTTAAAAAAAAATTATGATTTTACCCTTAGAACAATTTTTTTGTTAGATGAAATGTCCACACAATAATTAGTGAACAACTAATTTTAATAAATTTAGCAATTAAAATAAAACTTATTACAGTAAAATTATTCCCTAAACCCCACTGCCCCAAGACCTCACAATCAGCTCACTTCACCCTCCCAAACGTAAAATTCTAACGTTACCACTACACATGAGGAAAAAGGCAAAAGCCTAACCTTTTACTAGAGTTTGCAAGACGGGACTCACTGTTTTTGGTTCCAACAATTAATGGTTCTTCAATGAAGGAAATTAACAATTGAAAAGAAATATGGTTATGGAAAATGGAAAAATGGAAATTGGTGTGAAATTAATGTTATACCATTCTCGGCCATTGGATTTGGATGGATCTTTGTATTCGGAGACTTGGGAGTTAGGGAAAGTAATTAAGATGGTCCAACATCTACACTTATAGAATACCTTAGGCATATGTTTTTGTCGTCCTTATTTTGTACATAAAGAAAATTGAGTTTTTTTTTTTTAAATGGGCCATATGCATAACGTGTTTTTGACAATAGATCTCCTCATAATTTTAACTATTTTTAGTCAAGAGAATTAAAATTTGAACAAAATTATCCTTAATAAAATCGACCCATTTATTTGGTTTCGTGTCTCAACCCGAAACCTATTAACGGGTCAAGTATGTTTAGGTTTGCGCCTTAAACTAACTCATATTTTTTGAGATTTTCTCACCAGACTATTCATATATGGAGTGTTCCTTACCAGAAAGAAAAACGTTTAAGCATTTTGATCATTTTGGAGTAATTTTTGATATACAAAGAAAACTTGTGAGCGTTTTGAGCATTTTTAAGTATTTTAGAGTGATTTTTGATATATGAAAAAAAACTTTTGAACATTTTAAGCATTGATATTCATTAATTATGTTGTTAAATGGAATATGGTGTATCATTTGAAGTTGTTAATCTTGCTAAATGGAATTCAGTAATTTTGGTGATTTTTGAAAATTACGTGACTAATTTTTAAGTATTGCGTGACTGACTTTGGATATTGTGTGACTGACTTTGGGCATTGCGTGATTAGTTTTTTATAAAGTATTGCGTGACTAGTTTTTGATAAGGCATTGCGTGAATAGTTTCTGATAAGGTATTGCGTGATTAGTTTCTGATAAGGTATTACGCGACTAATTAATAGGCGTTGTGTGACTAACTTCAGGCATTGCGTGACTAGTTTTTGATAAGGCATTGCGTGATTAGTTTCTGATAGGGCATTACGTGATTAGTTGATAGGCATTGCGTGACTTGTTAGTAAGGTATTGCGTGACTTGTTAGTAAGGCATTGCGTGACTTAGGTATTGCTTAAAAATCAGTCACATGATGTCTAAAAATCAGTCACGTAATGTCTAAAATCAATCATATAATGGCTAAAAACTAGTCACACAGTGATTAAATCACGCAATACCTAAAAACTAATCTCGCAATACTTAAAAACTAATCTAATCAATTTCAACTTCTCAATTTTGGGGTTCTATGAATAAATCAATAAACTCAAGAATCTAAAACACATATTACTTTTTTTTTGCTAAGTCATGAAATTGTGCATTTCATAAAAGATAGGTTACAAAACTTCATAACCCTTCAAAGCAAGAGAAAATATATCCCCATCGAGAGGCCTTGCTCACTCCTCTTATACAAAAACAAAATATACCCTCTTTACAAAATATTTCCTTGACAATTTCAACTCAAAATCTCATTAAAAAATCAAAATCCCTAGCAAATATGCTTAACAATCATCCTAATCATAGACATAACAAAACCGTGAACCACCATAAAACCCATCAAACATGCTTTAGCTATCTTTCTTCTTGAGCAAAATCGTTGCCTGCAAAGAGCAAAGTCGCTGTTCATCACCCTTAAGAACTCCAAGATCCACTATACAAAAAAATAAAACAAAATAAGAAAAAGCTTGATGTCATCTCTGTGAATTAGATGGCAAGATAGACATATTTGAGTAGAGAGAGAAATCAAGATTTAATTTTAAAATTTTTATCTGGATGGCAGGAGAGAGAAAACTGAAACCATTTTAATTTATTTGAAACTATTTAAAGGGTATTATTGTCAAGTCATGCCAAAAATTGATCAAAAATAGTTAAAATTATAAAAAATGATATTTTTGAATTGACTTATGAGAAATGTTATTTCTCACAATTTCCTCAACCAAAAACTACAAGCAACAGTACAGAAGATATCCTGTTGCTATAAAAAATCATGAGAAGCCTCCAAAAAAAAAATTGGTGGATCTTATGATAAAAAAATGTAAAAAAAATGACAAATAAATGAGAATAGAAAGAATTTTGGATACGTTTATTTATGAGCAATAACTGCTTCCATAGACTTTACAGTGAACAAATTTAATTCATTAAAGTTAGACATATTATCATCTGAAGTTATAAATGATGCCATGTCGCATCCGAAAGGGCAGCTTTCCCCCTAGCTACCCCCCTCCTCATGACCCTTAGATAACTTTGAAAACATTTGTTCTTTATTAGTTTGCATTAGTCAATTCTTAACTAAAAACAAAATAGAAACCCAAGTTTTACCAGGAATTTCGATTTCTAAAGAATCGTTTAATTCCTTTGGGTAGTCTTTCGTCTTTTGCTTCAAATTGAGGTGTCGAATTACTACAATAAGGTAAAAGGGCAGTGGCTATTAATTAATTGATTGATCAAAGCAACCTTCTGTGTGACAAATATTCGGAAACAGAAGCCAATGTGTTGTGAAGCAAATCCAAACCATTAACCATCGGAAAAAGCCGTTGCCTTTTGTTACATATATATGTATACATACATGGTAGATACTCCAATTGCATGCCAGCCTTTATTATTACCTTAGGGTTCAAACCGAAAGTGGATTAATTGTGTCACCCAATAAATTGGTTCTTGATTCAAGTTATAACCATAGTTTTTTTTTTTTTTTTTTTGCTTTTGAAATATAAGGCGTACACTGTTATGAATCCTTGGTTAAGGACATTTCGTTTATTGAAATGTGATTATATTACTACATGAAACAAGGGGGATAAGTAAGTATATCCCCGTACAAAAATTCAGATTTGCTGCCATTTAAAATTGCTGTAGAGAATCACCAAATGCAAGATTTCACTATACACTAAACAACACATGAACCATTGCGCTGCTCTAAGCAGATCATTCAGACGGAAGCAATCAATGAAAAACAAACAAGCAATGAACCGCAAGTGGATCAGAATTAAAAATCAGCCATGCTGCGTGATTAACCAAAAATAGATCACTAGTTCTGAGGACATCTTCTTTCGCTAGTAGACCTGCCTCCTCGTTAGCAGACTGGGGCATGTGTGCCATTCCCCACTTATTAATTTTGCCAAGAACTGTATAGGTTTGAATGATCAATTTTCTCAATCCCCAAGGTACCTCTTGAGGGTTGGTTATCCATTTAACAACATTATACTTGTCACATTCAAGGAGAAGAGAGTGAGTACACCACTTGGATGCAGCGAACATAATCACTACTTCTTTAACCGCAAGCTGCTTAGTCATTCAAAAATCTGACAGTCCAATTGACTTACAGAAAATAATGAGGGCGTCCCCACTTTCATTTCTTAAGACTCGAGCAACCATGGATAAGGACATTAAATCTAAAGATTAGACTCTTGAACCTTTTATTCTTGGACAAAGGTCCCATTGATAAGTCACTACATTGAAAAGTTAGCTGTCAAATGAGCACATTTTGAAATGAAATCAATTAGAGGGTGCCTCATATAGTTAGCATAAAAGAAGAGAAATGATAAAAGAGTTTGAAAAATATAGTCAGTTCGATAGTCCTCAAATGTAAAGATTTCAAGTTCAAGTACCACGATATGGAATGGTGAGTTTTGTCCGATTTTAATTTATATTGATTTGTTAATTCGTTTATTAATTTATTCTTAAATGTAACAAATATGTTACATTTGAAACATATAAAGAATCTGAGGTAATTAATTAGTAATCCATTGGAAAAAGCCCTTGTCTATTGGAAGATATATTCTGGAAGTTAAAATGGTTCAATTATTGCCATATCCTTCTAATTCATTTGTCATTTTTTGTCACCATTCATACTTGACCAATACAGAAGTGGCTCCTTTCCATTCTTTGTTGGGGGCCTTAAGCTCGTGAAACTCTCTATCTCTCCTTCATTCCGTGTGTCAAACCATATTTAGTGCCAAAGGACATTTCTTGTGTTTGTCAAATGAGTAAAGCTATTGCATATTGCACCACGAAATTTTCTTCTTTCATTTTTCCTTCACCTTTATATGGAAACTAGGAGAGTTAAGTTTGGGAGCAGAACCAACCAGGTATCAACTGGTCAAAAGCGAAAAGGCAGGTTTCCCTTAGTAGGTGAAAATAGAACTAATTCAGGCAGTGGTGGGGAAGCCATGTGCATGTATAGCATTCACATGAAGAATTTCAGGCACTTTTCTTGACAAACCCAATTCATGCTAAAAGTTTAGGACTACCATTTTCATGGCCTTGTCAAAAAAAGGCTGGCTTTATGGTAGAGAAAGTACCTATCTCTTGGTGGACAAGTGACTCTCATTAATTTAGGGGGCATTTTTAAAAATAACCCTTAAAGATAATATATTTTCAAAAATAATCTTCTTTATAATTTTAACTATTTTTAACCAAGTTAGGTTGTTACACGCCATGTTGAAAAAAATATTGTTGTTACACGCTATGTATAAAAACATGTTACACGTCATAGTTAAAAAAGGTTGTTACACACCATGTTAAACAAAAAAATACTGTTGTTACACGTCATATTGAAAAAATATTATTGTTACACGCCATATTCAAAAACATTTTATTACACTTTAATGTCTAAAATATTGTTGTTACTTACGAACTAAAACTTCAAATCCTCTCAACTCTTTTCATTTCTTTTTGTTTTTTTTTTAACAATTTGGCACCGATTAAAGTGTTTCTAACATATTTTCATAAATCAAAACATAAATTTTCTTATCTAAAACACCTATTTCAACTAAAAATAAAAAAAATTCCTTTAAAAAGTTTATAAATTTCAATTTTTTGAGTTTATTGGTGTCTAGGTTCCGAATTGATTCAATGAAAAGTTATTTCAAACATCTGTAATCATTTCTACTATTTTAGTTTTACCCAAAATACCTAAAAATCAAAATTTTCAAATAGCCACCCACCCAAGCACATCAAAACCATTGCTTAGTGTCTTGAAAGTGTAAGAAAAAGAAATCTGAAAGTGAGGGAGAGAGAAATCGAAAGCATAGCAGACGAATGTCGAATAGTGAAATCGATAAAATTTGAGAGACTGGGATGGTGAGAGAGATAAATTAAAAACACAAATGAGCAGAAATTTTGATGAATGGTTTAATTTATTTGAAATAATTTTAAGGGTATTTTTGTAAAGTCATGGTTAAATATGACTAAAAATAATTAAATTTATTTTAATAGTTATTTTTAAAATATCTTTATCAAGAAAGACTATTCTTCATAATTTCCTCTTAATTTAGTTCTTAACTCCTTACCTCTTTTTTATTTGTCGGTATTTCAAGCTCCGAAGGGGGTTCTATGCAAGCTGGAACAATGGAGTCACTCTTTCTTATGGAGCGGTTCACTTGACAAACGCAAAATCTCCAAGTGAAATGGAGCTTAGTCTGCAAGCCTAAGAGGTATAGTGGTTTAGGTATCTCAAGCCTTTTCCATAAAAATTTAGCTTTGCTTGCAAAATGGTGGTGGAGGTATGGAATAGATGAAAAAGCTCTATGGAAAAAGCTCATAGTGGATAAATATGGTTTAGGCGAAACTTCTTGGGTTCCTTCATCGTCTCACATTACGAGAACGTCTTCCATTTGGAGGAACATTGTTAAGCTCCCTTCCAACAAGGGAGTTTTCAACCTTATTGGCTTTCATGCTTGTCACTGGATTGTGGGGAATGGTGCTTCCATTCTTTTTTGGCGAGATAAATGGCTAGAGGACATTCCTCTCTCTTCTAAGTACCCTCAACTTTTATCCCTTGCAACAGAGAAAGATTTGAAAGTCCAAAAAGCTTGGGTGACTGGTGAGTGGACCATCACTTTTAAACGCGTTCTTTATCACTGGGAAAAATCTATTTATGATGAGATCTTAAACGCCCTCTCTTCCATCACCTTCATCCCAAGTAGGGAAGATAGATTAGTGTGGAAGCATGACCTTAAAAGATCCTTTTTAGACACCCTAACTGGAAGACCAACCCCATGGCTGCAATCAATTTGGAAGATGCCAATGCCACCCAAAGTCCAATGTTTCTTGTGGATGGCAGCTCTAAATTCCATTCCCACTAAGGTTGTCCTCTCTACCCGTGGGGTTCATTTTAGCCCGGACCAACTTCATTGCTCATGGTGTGGCATTGACGAAGAGAGTTGCTCTCATATACTCCTCACTTACAAATTCAGCTGGCTTGTCTAGGGCCTTGTTCTTAAATGGTGGGGCATTTCTTGGTGTTCACCTTTCTCAGTTTCCTCATTTTTGCAAGTTTAGGTAGGCTGTCCATTTTGGGGTATTTTTCACAAGAGATGGTTGATTGTGTGTGGTGCAACTTTATGATCTCTATGGTTAGCATGTAACGACACGATCTTGAACTCTAAGGTATGAGACAACCTCCAAATCTTATATCTTACAAAATTGCGATCTATGTTTTAGATCCGTGCATGTGAGAGAGATGATGCCGTTGACGATTTGGGTTGGTGGACTGAACCTAGCAATTCTCTGGCGAGGCGCTCACCCCTCCATCATCGAGTCGAAATCTCATGGCAACCACCACCTTCAAGGGAGCTTAAGTTCAATGTCGACGGCTCCGTTAAAGGTAAACAGGGACCAGCTAGTTGTGGGGGTGTTCTTCACAACTCCGATGGGCTCGTTGTTGGTATTTTTTTCAGTCCACTTAGACTATGTGACTCAAACTTTGCTGAATTGATGGCTATTCTAAAAGCTATACATCTCTTTGTTGCCTCCCTTTACGCAAATTGCCCCATAACCATTGAGTCTGACTCAAAAGTAGCTCTTTTGTGGGTGAAATCCCTTGAACAACGCCCTTGGGACAAATGGCATATTTTTAATGAGTTGGACTCTCTATCCTTTCTCTAGGTATTCAAAGAAGGAAATGGCTTTGCTGACTCCTTGGCCAAGTATCGTGCTGACAAACCCTCTTCATCTTCTGCTTGGTGGTGACTTTTGTATCGCATAAGCATGTTTTATTATGCCCTTGTTACCTTCTTGAGTTTTTGCCTGTTACCTAGTGCAATATGTTGGAATAGGTTGTGACTTGAGCTGTTATATGCTTTGTTGCTGGATTTTGAATTTGTTGTTGCTTTGTATCCTTGGGGGCTTGTGTTCTGCTATGTGCCTGTGACTTGTTATATGTCTTTTTGGCTTTTGGCTTCTAATTTGCCTGTGCATTGTCTCCGCTCTGTTCTCTTTGGAGGCTTCTCATGATTTTTTGTGACAACAAGATATCTTCTATACTGTTGCCTGTAGTTGCTTGTTCCTAGGACCACTGGACTGACACTCTTGTAACTTCTAGCAAATTAATGAAAATCTTTTGATTGGTTGAGCAAAAAAAAAAAAGAGATCTCTCTACTCCCAAATTTGCAAGTGAGGCAATGAGCAAATATCGAGTCATATATATATCCAACAATTTTATTGAAAAGCTCAGAGTCCATCGTAGCATTTCTTTCCAACTCTTTAATGCAGTTTACTTTTTAAAATTTAAAAACAAAAAAGAAGAGAAACTAAAACAAGGGAAATAAAAAACTTGAGGCAACATTAATTCCTCAATCTATAATTTTAGAAAGAATATATATTAAAATAAGATATAATAATAAAATTTCAAACCAGGTTGAAGGTGGTTTATTAGATCCCGGATGGTAGGGTTTTATTGGGGGTGAATGAATCTGGCGTCAGCCATTTATCATAGCATTAATTTATCTGGTTAAGCAATTAATTGAGCTATGAGCTTAGGCTTAACTGGTCAGGTCCTGCTCCCCACCTTTACAATTGGGGCTTTTGCCCATATTACTAAGCTTCTATTTGTATAATATTAAATACTATTTTCACTTAACATATACATTAAAAAGTATCGCATCAACTGTTGATTGTTATTATTATTATAAATAGGAAACCGCAATTAGCAAAATCCAAATGGAAAATATACAAGTCAGATGGGTATTAGTATATTCTTTTTAGTAGATGAAATAAGGAATAATTATTCTACAAAATTTTGGAATTAATTCATACTTTTAGGAAACCAAAGCTCAGAGTTAGAGTATTTTAATTAGTTTGCCAGATATATTAATGCTATTTATGAATGAGTGAGAGCATATTGATCCACCCCTATGGCCCCATCAAACTTTATCCCCCGCCTTTGACTTAGATTCTCTCTTCTTAGATATAGCAGATTAGCAGGAAAAGACATTGCCTAGCCCTCTCGAAGTCATCTGTGCATACTCTCCAACCTATAAATTCCCAGTTAGCCCCACTACTAAATGCAATGCAGCAGTAGCTTCCCAGTGACTAGGACAACACATAGAAATGCCTTTGTTTTTTGCTTTATGGGTAACTAGTTATGTGCATTTTGTACCGAAAGAAACGCTTGGCTATATTGATTTTTACAGGGTGACTTTAGCAACTTTTGACAATCAAGTCCAGAGCAAGTTTGGTAGCTTCTATGGAGGTCCTTGCGCTCCCTGATCTCTTCCCACTCTTTGATCTAGGACCACATACATTTCTTGAGAGCATTTTCTTCAATTCCTAATTGATGATATATGTATATATATATTAACCCGAATTCACGAAATCAAGCAAAAGATTTATAGGAATAATAATGTTAAGAATTCAAGAACATAAAGGAGCTAGGAGTTGACATATTATGAGTAAACTTAGGAATATTAATTCTTAATAATCAGTATGTTCTCCAAGTTAAATATTATTACATTGGAGCTTCGCCCCCCACAATGCCAGCCATCATTGATTAATACAGCAAAATATATGTTGGAATTGGCTTATTGTCTGTTCTTACTCAGTTATATGAGAAAATATATGAATTCTTTTAAGTTAAAAACAATCAAAGCATCCAACCAGGGATGAATCCATTTGGTGCAGAGGCTGCAGCGGCATCCTGATCTGCTGCAGTAGGATTGTAACTGTACCAAGAAAAGTGGTTGAAGGAAAAGAAAAATGAGATTAGTAGGAAAGAATAGTCTATCAACTATCGACCCCATCAGCTGCCAGCACGACACTAAGGAATTGGGTTTAGGACAAGTTACCCTATCTGCATGGAACTGCTGCACTGTAAAGGCTCAAAAAATCCCTCTGGCTGAGGAGGCGGGTGGTGGTTGTATGGATTGCTTTGCTCCCCAGTTTCCCATGATGATCGTAGCGTTGAAGTGCTTTCCTCCAACTGTCAAAGCAGAACAACAAGGATAAGAATCACATTTCCTTTTCTCAGCGACACAAAATTTTCTTCAGAAAAATGCATGCATGTGGGGGTATGAGAAACACCAATACAGCCCATTATAACCCCAGACATTAAATTTCAATGAACACCTCAAAAAAATTTAGATTGAAAGTCAAAGAATTTAACCAAGCAAACCCAATTTGGAATCTATGTGTATGCTGATTCTAGGCTTACACTAATCAACCATGAATAAATAATTGAAGCTACAGTAAAGGAAAGCAAGCACATGGCATATAGTCAGAACTACTGATTTAAGGTTTTTCCAGGCCCAATCCAAAATATATTATGGATGTTCAAAATCTAAGAAATATTGCTGGATCAAACCTTGTATCTAATTTTTGTCGCAATCTTTTAATTCAGTAAAACAAACACTCAAAAATTAAGCAGGCTTTCACCTTCCTTCTCAGGTTTCTGTTGGTTTCCAGTAGGATTTCTTCCTGTACAATAAATACAATGATGGTGACATATGGATAATAGAAAGTACAATAATAACTACAGCTAATGACAGTAAAATGAATCCCCAACTGTATTATATACCTTTCTTTGAAGTTCAGCGAGTTGATCAAGCATAGAATGCATCTGCATTCATTGAAAAACAAATTAAGAACACTTCACATTTACATCTCCAACTGTATATTTGTTTTTTGGTAGTTTCTCTGATTTGTTTTGGTGATGTATTCGCTATCAAATGTGTTCTACTAACCGTGTGGTTAGCGTGGATTCCTTAAACCTTTGGTTATTTACTGGAAAAACTCCTTTTGGCTTAGCAAAAAAAAAAGAACACTGTTCTTGAAATACCTTAAAATAGTCCATTTCAGCATGGGATAGATTGAATACTCGAAACATATTTTGGTTGTCTTATGAAAATGGACTACTTCATACTTTGATCCCTATGGTTTTTCACATGAACAAATTTACCTTCAGCAATCAGGTACAGGAAAATTGCGGTTCAGTTAATGAATTCATGAAATGACCACAGTTACACCATAGATGTAGAGCTAGAACTTAACATGAACAGCATTTAAAATGCATTATCTAATATCAAATCTTATGAAATAAAATATGTTCTAGGGCTATCCAGAAGCACTCTAATAATACCAGAAAAAACAATTCCTGGATTTTTTCTCATGCAATTTCTATGTGGAAAGATTTTCTTATAAAAATCACAACTGATTGATTAAAGTTAAAGAACAAACGCTTATAAGTTAGAACATTTATGCTCAGGCAATTTCTTTTTCTGGGGACAAGACACGTTATTTTTGTATAATTTAAGGTTAAATTATTTGTTTGGGTTGTTGGGTTCTTTATTTGTCTGTACGAACATTGAGCAGCTGCTTGTAAAAAAAAAAAAGGCTAGAAATCTAAAGCTGAAGACATGGGTTGGATTTGGTAACACTTCTGTCTTCTGTTTCACTATTTTCATAGCTACAACAAAGATTCTATTTGGTAGAGTGCTATCCTGTTTTTGAAAAACCAAAAGCAAAATTCACAAAACTGCTAGAAATAATAAATTTTTGTTTCCTAGAAGTTTGGAACCATGGAAACATGTTTTCTGTATGCTCGTGCATAAGTGAACAAGCATGAGACAGTGCTTTTACATTTGGTAATAAATGCCAAAAGAAAGTTCTTTGATCATTTAGGAAGTATGAAACCCAAATACCGTTTCTCCTTGAGACCGAATTCATTATGTGACCCCAGGTTCCACTTACCTTTGCCAAAATGTTGCCTGTTGTTATTCCACATTAAAAGTGAGATGCAAACTGACAACAATGCCAAATTTATGACACCTTATTTCACGGCTGCCTTATTGACAAGTCTTGTCTCTCATGGTTTAAAAGGAATGGCCATGAATTTCCAATCCCTAGCCTAATGCTCCATTTAGAAACATGATTTAAAATGGTAAATTTGGATCTAGTTCCTTGTACAAATTGTGAGAATTATGGTGGATAATAGATGCAAATTACTCAAAGCCTCAACATGTCTATGGATTTAAGAAGATATTGCTATAGAATAAATTTGGGATTCACTCTCATTAAGATGATTCAAATATTTGATAGAAATCTAACAAATTTAAAGCCAAGCTTTTATGAGTTTAATCATAAAACTTATTGTAAATTTAAAGTTTTAGCTTCTCAGAAAGTTCATTGCATGAATTTAATTTCGTGACCTAAATCATCTGATTGAAAGCAAAAGGAAGTTGATATCGAATACCTTGGTTGACCTGAGTTGCTTCAATGAGAAGTCCAGCTGATGCTCTAGCTGCTCCAGTTCCGTACTGCCCAAGTCTCCTAAATCTTCCCCAAGAAAATGTCTACAGAGGACAAGTTATATGTTCATAAAACTAAAGTCTACTCTCTCTATATAGGCTCCATGAAATGCAGACAACAGTCCACACTTGAACAAGCAACCTATTTTATGAACAAAATGGTTGAGACATAGTTTAAAACTGTGTGGCTTGGTGGGTTACCTCTGTGAACGTTGAAGGACCTCAACTTTTGCTTTGAGCTTCAAATATTCCTGATAGCTGCTCTGCTTGATATCCATGGCAGCAATTTTAAATTTTGTCAAATTTAATTTGTATAACAATGAACAAATTGTAGACAACCGAAGATAAGAAGAGATCGCCCATGTTGCTAAATGATTGGTGGAAAAATGAAAGGACTACAAAGTGGGAAAACAGTCACATTGGAGAAAAATGTTTTTCTTCTTCTTCTTCTTCTTCTTTTTTGCTTTTTCTTTTCTGCAGAATCTGAGCATTCAATGCACTAAAATAGAGTATTTTTCCTATATTCTGCCAATGAATAAACAACGAGTCCAAGAAGCTAAGGCTGAAATAGAAGAGATTAATTCACCTGTGTGTCACTTTCTGTTTGACCAGGTTCCAATGTTCCATAGGTGCACCTATGGTACCTCTCAAGTGTCTTAGCCATGCTGCTTGATCAAAAGGCCAGGATAGAAAGTTAGGATGACAAATCTAAATATTCAAGGCAGCACTGCATTCAAAACAAATTGCTAGGAAACTAAAATTATGAGTCTAATATATGATTTTGATCTCACAAACTCAGCAGCCAGCACTATACAACGGCTACTGGTGAGAAGATGCTAAAGAGGGCAGTTTCTGATAGGAACAGTCAGGCTATTTTTAGCCATGAAGCTGTCTTTTGAGTATGAGTCTTCCCATCCAAAAGTTACCCTACTTAATGAGATGATCACCTTAATATAATGGTATACAAGAATTATAAAGAAACTTTTAAATAGATTTTATGATTTTATCAAGTAGCGTGCCTGTGCCCTGATTACTAATTAATCAAAATTTGAGTGGATATAGTACAGAGGTAAACTACCAGTTAAACAGCCAGAATCCTCTCTTACAGGGAAAAACGAAAGGACAAAGTTGTATGGTAGGTCTAAAGGTGCCTAAAGCAGGCTCTAGCAAACAAAGGACAGATGGTTTATTTCTTATGTCTCCTCGGATTTGCTTCCATGACTGATGGATTAATGCTTTATTTGGATTGCCGCTAATTTGTCCTTATCTGGGGCGTGAAGTCGGTGTTCTTTCCCATGTGCTTGGGTTTTAGCCTCTAGGGTAGGCAAAGAAGAGAAAATGAAGAGAAACAAAACAAAATGGGAAGAGAAGGCAATGTTTTCCTTGTTTGGAATTTTTTTTCTTTTTTAAATGCCGGAAAGGAGGAATTCATAATATAAAAAATAAAGAATTGCACATTAATTATTAAGTTAAATATTCAAATACTTATCTTTATTGTTTTAAAAACATAATATGTATAGAAAAGAGTCGTCAAACAGTAATATTATTTATTTGAAGAGTGAAAGGAAAAGAAATTAAAAAACATCATATTAGTTTATATTATTATTTGATGCTTATATATTATAATGAAATATTAAAATCTTTAAGTAGCATTTAATACTATTTATCAAGAGGATGATCTAATTATTATGATGATTATAGATCACCAAGTTGGTTAGCAATTAGTAATTATACATTGAGAATTAGAGATCAACATATTTGATATCATATTCAAATATTTCTTATTTTATATTAAATATCAAATAACAATATTATATAGTCAAAACAATTAATAATATCAATATACTATTAAGATAACAATTTGAAATTTTTTAATATTTTATTTTGTAGATAAGATTTACTATTCAATAAACAAATATAAAAAACGTATTTATCAATAGGTAAACTAACTATGAACATAAAAATTACATTGAAAAACCTTTAAATGAGAAAATAAATTAAATCCATTAGAATGATAATGAATTTGCTAAATATCACAAAAAAAAATATTAAAGAGAAGCATGCATCTGATGTACTTTTGAGTATGGTACAAGAAATATTTTCAAAAGGCAAAGGAATTTACTATATTAAAATGATTATAGTTTTGGGAGGAAAACTTTTTATTAAAATGTTAAAAAATAATATTTCTGTAATTCATTTTATAGCTCACTTAACTTGGTAAAATAAAAAAAAAATTCTCACCCTTTTGACCAGGAGAATTAGATCACACAACAAAATAATGATCTAATTATTTTCAGTGATCTAAGATCACCAACACATAAAATTACTGAATTTTTATCATAACGATAATTTAATCATCAAATAGAAATCATCTCGGATTTTTGGATAATCCCCCGTACTAAACATGATTGAGAAATCCTTTCCTAAATCCTCCCATTTTCCAAACCCTTCCCTCTTTATTACAATGTTTTCCAAAGAAGAGAAAGGATGTCACTCCCCTTCCAATCCTTTTCCTTTCCCTCCCTTTCCTTCAATCCAAAATAAATAAATAAATCAAGTGTGAGCTGTGATGGTTGTTTTTTTGTGATTCCTTTTCTTTTCTTATTAATACAAGTTTCCATGATCCCTTGCCTTTGCATGTGATTTTTTTTTTATTAGTCGTTTTAAATTTCAAAGAGGAAAATATTAAAAATAAAAAGCTTCAAGTTAAAATGAGTTTTTCTTTTCATGCTTAATTGTCAATTTATATATTGGTGTTAACAGGGTCCTATACTTTGGTGGATGAGTGTGATTGTAATGATTCTGTTCTGTTTTATGTCTTAGTTGAGGAGTAATTATGTTTGTTGGTCTAAGTCTCATTACTATGGGGTAATTCTCTTGTCTTTGCAAGCTTTTTGCTTTTAGTACTAAATCTTTTGCTTTTAAAGGCTACCCTTTTCTGGCCAATTTTTGGCTACTTTGTTCTTAATAAAATTGTTCTTTTATATATTATTTTTTCAAAGGCAAGGTAGGTTTTATTGATAAAGAAGAGAGTTGGAAAAATCTCACATAAGGAAACTAATATTAAGTCTAACAAGAGTCCAAGAAAATGGAAGAAAAACTAGAAAACAACCCAACAACACAAAGACTTGTACATGGGGGAAAAAATACAATGTTGATGCTATATATTTATGCAATTAATCAAGACTTGTTAGTGCCTTAGCATTAATTATATGATAATATCATATAGCTATAATGTGTTATTTGACACATTTATGTACATACTATAGCAGAAGAAAATGTTATCATAAATTAACTTAGTCAAGTTTTTGGAAAAGTGCATGGAAACATCTTAATTCTACTAAATTTTCAAAGAAGATAAGAAAAATTCTTCTGTAATTGGGCATTTTTATGTTATGATATCAAAGAAGCCAATAATCATAGTGCAAATCATAGATTTTTTTTTTTGGCTCAGAACAACTCACAATTTGAAGTATGCATACTATTATTCTAGAGCTCGATGACCACCTCAGTCACAAAGGAGGAAACACTATTGAGCTACAACATCAATGTCAAGACCTCAAGGGTTGAAGCACTTCAGAAACAAAAATGCTTACTACCAATAATTTGATCAATTATGATGAAAATATATAATCTTTTGAAGTAGGTTCTTATATATATATGTGTGTGTGTGTGCGCGCACGCGCACGTGTATTCTAACACTATTATAAACTTAAATTGTAACATCAAATTTTATCCTAGCTTGCTTCTAAACTTACATCAAAGAATTGAAATCCCATATTCTACTCTTAGGTGAATGATGTTTGATAGTAAATCAGTTGCCAAAAACTGTCAAAAACATACTTTTGACCGCTTTGATGTTTCAAAAACATGCAAGAGGGCAGGTGGGAGGGAAGAGAAATAAAAAAAGTTGAAAAAAAGAAAAGGAAAAGGGGGAAAAGAACCCAAATAATTAAATTTTATAAATTTATTTTTGTTTGTTCCCCAAGTTGACATGGATTATATGGTTAAAGCAAGGCTTAAATGCTACTTTCAACAAATAAGGATAGAATATCAGCTGTATCTTATCTTTCTCATGAATGGTTGAAAGAAGAACGGGGAAAGAGAGATTATGAGAGGGGGGGCCTAAGAGGCTGCGCTAGCTAGTAAAACGACAAAATTTGCTGTAAGCTTTTAAAAGAATGCTGAACTATGGGGTTTAAATAGATACTTATCATTGCAACCATAAGAGAACAATGTGTTATATGTAGACAATGTATCATATCTACAGTTAAAGATACTGTGCATTACTTCATTGATGTTCACATATATACAGTATATCTTTTGGTTAAAGGTTGGTCCATGCATGTTATAAATCTGCACCAAATTGTAAATCCTGAAAACTAAATGATAAGATAAGGTACCTGAAAGCAGCACTGCTTCAAATTTAGAAAAGGAAAAGAAACCATTTTCATTAGTTCAAATATCTATTAGGCTAAATCCAAGAAGAAAAATTCATGACAGTGCTTTTAGAAATTAGGAATGTACAAATTCACTATGATTGAAGATTTCCATTGTTATAAAACCTGTTGATTCAACTGCAATTTGACCAAATTAATTAGGAATGCATAACTTTAATAGGGTTCAAGAAAATCAACTGAACACTTGAAATCAATACATTTGGGGCAAAGATTAACTGTTTTTTTCTTTCGAAAAGGTGAAACGAATTTTAATTATTTTCTATATGAAAGCAAGTAAAGAAATTGCAACATATTTCAAGTGTTACAAGTATCAAAACATATGGATAATTTAAAAAAATCGAAACAACAGGGGAGTGTATTACATAATTGCTGATGGTAAGGTTTAGAATGAAAGCTTTTTATTCTTTTCCTTTAATTAAGAAAAATATCTCCAAAAGAAAATTTATAGATGTATCTAAAAACAGCAACAGCATGCTAGACCAAGCAGCAGACCAGCATAAAAAAAAACCATTAATGTTTGATCCTTTATTTCTTTTTGCATCTTGGGCTAAAAACGTTGACAGTGGCAGCTAGATTCCTCAGACGGGAGAAGTTAACCTATCTTATGGCCTCTAAAAGTTGAATTACAGGAAAGATTGACAGCTTCTGACTTGATTTGTCGCAATTATAGTTTGATGATTAAGTATCAGCTTTTAATTTTATTTAATTCATAAGCCATAAGCCCTTCGCTTACACTATATCTTACTAATACATCCAGCCAACAAACATTTCCCATGGACCATAATTATCGTTTTCAAATGATCATTAAACTTTTTACTATAACCCTTTGAGGGTAAAAGAAAAAGTTCAACATTTAAAGCCAGAAAGGCAGACTTTTTCCTATGAAACCTAATCTGAACTCATTAACGAGAAAATAAGTTCAATGATAGGAAAAAAAAATACAAACTACTGCTGATTTAACTCCCAATAATATTTATTTTTGATAATCAAACCAAAGTTTTCAGAAACAGTAATATCTTAATGCAGCGGTTCATAAAATTTGCCAAATAAATCACAGATAAGTATGAAACAAATGTTGGAGCAATCAGAAAGAGACATTGAACAGAACCCAACACATCTAACACATTCCAGATAACATATTCTGGTCTAAGAATCAAAAAGCAACTTAGATCCCCCAGATCAAGACAAGAGGCTTCTAAAGTTCCAAGAACAAGAACAGCTACATCAAACATATCCATGAAAAAAGAAAAGATGTAGCACTAAACAGATTCAAACCCATCACTCAAATTCAACCAATCCAGCACAAGAAAAAACAAAATGAAGACAGAAGAAGCAAAGAAAGTAGATCACCCAGATTCAAATCTTTCAAAGCATGAAATAAACATAAAGAGCATTATTATAATTACCTAGAAGTGCTGCAAAACTCATAGAGCTTGCCACGGTTAGAGAAAATGATGAGCGCAACCTCAGCATCACAAAGAATTGAGAGCTCATAAGCCTTCTTTAGCAAACCATTCCTTCTCTTTGCAAATGTCACCTGTCGGTTTATCTTGTTCTCGATCCTCTTCAACTCCACTCTTCCTCTCCCCATTACTACCTTTTTTTAATACTATTAATTATACCAAAAACAGAAAAAAAAATAATATTATAATCTATATTTATCTCTTTTCTTTTTTGGAAAACTACAAAATCTATGGTGTTTTCAGAAACCCTTTTTTCTTCGTTTCTCTTCTCCCATCCTTGTTCTTTAGTGTAAGAAGCTGTTCCTCTTTTTATGAGTAGGTAATTCTTTAGCTATTAGGTTTTCAGTCCTGCTGAAACAAAAGACAAAGAGAAAAAAGAAAGAAAGAGAGAGAGAGTGTGGGAAAACAAAGTGGGGCACTAGCATTTATCTTCTTCCAGGGTTTTGCTAGCTTTGCTTAGATAAAGAATAAAAACTCCATCGTACAATCACCTGCTACAGTTGTTTCTATTTATTTCTTGCTCTGTTTTTCTCCTTGCAAGTTGCAATATATGGTCAAGCTTCTCTTCTTGGCCTCACTTTGTCTTTCCTTTGATATTTATAGAGATTTCCTGGTTATTATTAACATGATAATAAAATTATACTTGATCACAAAAACAACCTTTTTTTTTTCTACCATTTTCTTTTTCAATTTTAGACTGAGTTGACTCCCTGACGTCAACATCAATCTTAACATTCCTGACTTTAAGTGTTTCTACGTGTCGAAACAACACCGTGGGAGCATTAGCACAGTGGCCCCCGTTTGGACATCGACTGACCATTGTATCCCTTTGAAGATGCTTCAATTACCAGAGCTTGCATTTGTTTGAAAGGGTTAAAGGGTGTAGGGGTTAGAGAGTAAACTCGAGTGGACAACCAGGAATCCGTTCTAAACTGGTCCTTGAGTGTATTAGGACTTGCGGGAGGGATCACCAGATCATGTCAAAAGAGACAAAACCAAAAAAAATTAAAAAAAAAACTGGGAATTGCACAAAAAAGCAAGGTAGCCAATGGTGCTCATTGGCATGATCGTATCTGATCCACATTTTATCTATTCAATTATATCTCATGTTGTTTGTAATTATTTTTATAAAATTCATGTTTCAAGTTTTTTAATATCAAAAAAATAAATAAAATATAAAAAATTACTAAATGTTAACTAAATTTCAAGACATCTAAAAAATATATTCTAAAGACAAGATTGTTAAAATTTCAGTTTACAAGTAAATTATGTTTATTGCATGAAATTTAATCCAATATCATATTACCTTATACTTTAAAATATCACATTATTAACTCACCATTTGATAGGTGTATATATATATATAATTATCCGTATATAAATTCATAGTTCGATTAGCGGTTATATTAATAAAAGTTCAAGAATAAAACTATGATGTTTAAATTTTTCTTTTCTCAATAGCCGACATGATAATAATGAAATTTTAATTAATTCAAACTCGTCGTATCCAATTTCATTCAATTATTGATTTGTTGATTAATTTATTTAATTTGTATATTGATTTCTTTTTAAATGTGATTAATTAAATCGTAATGTTGTGTATTTAATTTAAGTATAATACCGTTATCATATTATAATTTTTACTTGTAAATATAATTTTATAAAAAAAATTCAGTCAATCCTAAAATGTCAATAATAATAAGAAAAGTTAATGGTCACAACACAAGCTACCCATGGGCAAAACCTAAGAGCTAGTAGCTTGACCAAGCTACATAAAAAACCAAAACACCTAGCTGAAACAAGCTACTAGCTAACAAGAAAAACAGAGCATCAAAGACGACCAAGATAAATACACAAAAAAGAATCCCAAAATTTATAAACATCCCAAAGGAATCAGCACCAGGCTAGGCAATATAGCATTTCTTTTTTTTTTCTCTCTCTCTCTCTCTCTCTATATATATATATATATATAAACAAAAAATGAAATATTTGAACAAAATTTGAGGACGATAGGTGTAATTTATTCCCGCCTTTAAAAGATATAGAATTTTTATTTTACCAAAAAAAAAGAAAAATAATTTTTTTCCTAATTGCTTGAATAATCTCAATCTATGTAGTTTTATGGTAAATTGGTAGGCAATTACTATTTAGCGTGTGATGTAGCATGGATGACTTTTATGACATGGTGAATTTCTTTTTATTTTTTCTATGGTGTAGGAAAAGGAATTTAAGCAACCCCACGTTATGTAAGGCAACTAATGAATAATGAGTGATGACAGAAAAAAAAAAAACCTAAATCCACCAAATTAAATCATTAATTATATACAGTGACGAAACCAGCTGGTGATGACAAACGTAGCAGTCGTCATTTTTCAATTTTTAATTTTTTATTATTATATGTATAAATTGTGAAATATATAAATTCATAATCTTATATGATAACTCTTCAACCACATCTTAGTAAAATTCTGACTCTATCACTTATTCCAATCTTACTTAAATAAAAATGAGATGTGATGCATAGAAATATAAGCAAACTTTCACCCCAGCTATAGCTAGCGGTTATATTTCCATAAGATATCTAAAAATTGTATCGTCGATTATTTAATTTTTTTTATTTTTTATTTTAAATTATTTTTATTTTATTTTTTACTTTTTTTAATATAAAATTGCATTAAAAATGGATTTTTTAAAAAAATCAAAATCTAACCCTTTTTTAAAAAAAATCATGAAAATAATAAAAAAAATAAAATAATACCTGATGCAAATTCCAAAGACAATCACCCAAAAAGAAAAAGAAAAGGTTCCTCTTAACAATTACAGTGTCTAACGTTTGTAAAGGTACGTCAAGTTAGGCCATAATCGAAGATGCTTCATGCTCGTTGGCCAACTGCCATACATGCATCCCAGTGCCTCTCTGCCTACAGTTCCAAAATCTTACTAGGATCTTATCCATATGATACGATCGTGATGAATTGCTTTGCAAACCAAACTCGTCTCTAGATTTCTTTGGCCAAGATGTTTCTCAGCCCAATCTTAAGCATATAGTTCTTCTTTTGTTTTTTTTTTGCATATATTCTCCTTATGATATCCGGATGTGGAGAGTCTGAATTCAATTAAATCGTGTTTGATTGATGATTATATTATTTACTGTAATATATAAAAATATGGAGGACATCGAAAATACTAAAATGACGAATCAGGGCGGTCCCCCAAGATTTGCCAAAACCACCCGGACAGATTTCGCCCATTGAACGCTGCACAAGGACAGGGGGACTTGCATTTTGATAGGAAGATCATGGCATCAGCCTTTTCTTTTGGGTAGCAGAGGTGATAATGGAAGTCACAACCTGTCTCTAGTCAATACCCACGACGCAAAAGAGAAAAAGGAAAGAAAGTTGAACCCAAAATAATAATAATAACAACAATAGTTCAAAATAATGTCATCAGGAAGATTCCCCTATGGACACCTCAACAGGAAAGATGGGGTTATCACAGCTTCAAAGAAATATATACCCAACGTTGAACTGGAAAAACGAAAAGCATGCAGGTCATAATCAAAGGAGACAGCCGTACACGGTCCCAGAAAACGTGTCGAGCTCTGGGAGCTCAGTACTCTCGATCGAACTTCTCATTTTTCCTTCATGGGTTCTGGGCTCGCTTTACAGGGCAGGAATCGACACAACTGTTTTCACAACTTTCACTCCTGTCAGTACATGCACGTGTCGACTCCTCATGTATGATCCCAGCTTAGGTTCATGACATTCTTTTTCGTTCTTTTCTTTTTTCATTTATTTTTTTAACAATATTGCTAAGTATAGGAAAAAAAATTACATTACCAATCACGATACAATTGTTGGAAATATATGTATATAGAGGTGTGCAAATACAAATCAAACTGAATTAAAATGAGTTCAATTTTTTCGATTCAGTTAATTTGATTTTTCAATAAGTTTGATTATTAGAGTTAATTCGGTTTAGTTTTAGTTAGAAAAATTTATAATCGAACTTTAATAAGGGTATAATAAGATTTCTGTATGAAAACTAAATCAAAAATTGTTAGTTGTTATTTTTATTCATATTTTTTAATTATTTGTTATTGTTTGTATGAGTATCCATCTTATTTATTATAATTTTTCATCATCATTTTTAATATTTTATAGTATTGATTTATAAAAAAAATATAGCATAAATAAATATATACAAACAAAAAAAAAAATTTCACAAGTTCTGTTTTCAGAAATTGAACAAAACTAACCGAATTAATTCAGTTTTTATTAATTTGATTATTTATTAAATTCGTTCAGTTTCGATTATTTTTAAATATAAGTTTGATTAATTCGGTTATTGGATATCCAAAACCGAACTAAGTATTTGCTTTACCTTACATTTATTTGTTGTTGATTAATCAAATGCTTACATATAAAATATATTAATTATTTATTATGTTCTTAAAAGAAAATACACTATTAACATGTTGTTTTAAAGAAACGAGTGTACAATTTAATTTTTCTAACATAACCTAACCTTTTCATTGTTACATAAATTTATTTTCCTTTGTTCTTCCTCGGAAATTTACTAGTTTGGGATAAACAATTGAATACCTTCCTCACTTCTAGATTTGAGGTAGGGATAAAATAGTAAAGGAAGAAAGTTGAAAAAAAAATTATTTATTTTTATTTTTTTCCAATAGTTTTTGTAACACATTCTATAGGTATAAGCATGGCCAGCATGGCCAGCCTTAGCATAAAGCCACTAAAGCCCTTGTTTTAGGTCTTACAATTTTATAAGCCCCATAATTTTATATAATATAATTAATTATATTAAATATATATAAAAATTAAAATAATTAATATAATATTTTTTAAATTAAGTATCTATTATATATTTATTTTCTCTCACTTCCTACCTCTTATTAATTCTCAACTATTTATCTCACTTCCTTACTTATGTAAAAGTCAAAATAATTAATAAAATTACATATTCTCTTACTTTCTCAATTATGTGCCTAATAAATTTATATTTTCTATCATTTTCCAATTCCCATAATGCCAATAATTCTCCATGAACGTAACATGTTTTTAATGATTTCCAACTAACTGTAATTTTTTTTACTTTCAATAAAAAGAGTCTCATTTAAATATTTAAGCGCTTTAGACCTTTAAAAGTATTGAGTTGGCCTTGAGTCTAAGTACCACTAACTTATCTAGCTAGCTAATAACCTTACGAATTTAAATCTAAGTTTTTTTTTTCCTCGACTTAAATCTAAGTTGTTAATACTGAGTTATCTTTGATGAGTTGTCTTTTCAGGATCATACATCACTATTGTAATTATAATCATGGCCCAAATTAATTAAGGCCACATAATCTATACCAACACACAATGTAAGTCTACACCAAGTTAGTACATAATTCTTATATAAACATATAATTTACATAGATTAATCTCATTGCTAACATCGGCAAAAAATAGTATGTGTTTATAATTGAGCTTTTAATTTCTAATGATTCGTATTTTAAATCATAATTATGCATGTTATAAGGGAATTAATTACATAAAAATTCGAATAATAATTTTTTTATAAACATAAAATGCTATATCAATCTTTCTTAACCCAAATGAATGTTAATTGGTCCCTTTCAAATTGTGAATCTCGGCTCTATATGAGTGAGAATATTTGACTGGAGATTTGGAGTAGAAAGGTCTTGATTTAAACACAAGGCATTGCAAAAATATCCCTTTCTTCTGAAGGCAACCTAAGCCTTTGGTATGAAGTAGGATTGCCTTCGATCTTTAATGATGAAGGCGATGTGCAATAAAGCTAATTAATTAACTACCACAAATAAATATGCCTGAAACTAAGGCCCCTCGCCAAGAACATCTATGGTTTTGGTATATTTGACTAGAGATTTGGAGTAGGACTGAGTAAAAGTCGGTTAAAATTGACTTAACCAATAAAAATAGATTAATTTGGTTAAGGGGTTAGCTAAATCGATTAAGTCAAATCAGTTCGGATAAAAAAATTTTTGATCAATTAATCAAATTAATCAAGTGTGTCAAACTATCACTCACCAATCACCATCTTGGGGATTAATTAATCAAGCACCCTTTAGCTCTTAAGTCTTAAATTTCAATTACATAATTAATTAATCACATAATTTGTAATATGAACTTTATATTATAAAATATAAACCCTTAAGTTCTTTTAGATCCCTCCTCTCCTAATCTAATTTATTAGTGATATCAAAGCAATTTTTTTATTTTTTCCCAAAATAAGCTTACATTAATCATAAAACAAATATAATGCTAATAATTTCTCAAAATAATCAATTAAGTGGATTGAAAAGTTAAAAATTTTAAAAGGTAAAAAAAAATCAGTTAAATCTGTTAAAATCAAATTAACCTACTAAAATCAATTAATCAATTAATTCGATTAATATTTATATAAAAATCGATTAAATCAAACAATAATTTTTTTTGATCGATTTAACAGAATTAATCGATTGTTTTTGATTGCTGGATTTAAACGAGAGGCATTGCAAAAAGATCCCTTTCTTGTGAAGGCAACGTAAGCATTTTGTCAAAAGCAGGATTACCTTCTATCTTTAATGTTGAATGTGACCCAATAAAGCTAAATATACACATGATTATTCTTCAAACTAAGGTTCCTCGTGGGTGTGTGTGTGTGTGTATGTATAGGAAACAAATTTGTGGTTATATATGGTCAAGGGATACTCTTCTTTTTCCCCCAAAAGAACCAAAGCGTAAAGCTTATCTCATGTAATGATGGACACCCTAATCAGGAAACCTTTGAAACATTGTTATTATTATTTTTTTTAAAGCAAGATGTATAGATATTTCAACCTTGAAACATTGTTCTTATTCACCAAACATAAAAACTTAGATCTTAAATTTCTGATAAAAAAAATCCCCAGAGGAATATGTCTATTTTCACCACATACATCAGTGGAAAAAGGAATTGAAAGCAAACGTTGGATCTTGAGAGAGGATGCTGTTAGTCTTAATGGCAACAATAAGTCTTTTCCCTACCCCCCCCCCCCCCCCCCTTTTTTTTTTTTTGGGTTTTGTTTTTTTTTTTGGGTTTTGTTTAACTTTTCATGTACCCACATGTTCTTTGAGATTTTGAATGCATGTCAAAAAAAGAACCCCAAAAAGGATTGGATATGGGAAGTTTAGAACTCTTGGGATTCCTCCTATGGGTAGGGGGACAACAGTGGCTTTGCTGGATTTTTTCAATTCCCTTCTCCTTATTCTTGCCAGGGAGGGAGAGATCCAAAACAATGGCATACCAACCAAACCTATCATCAAATCAAACCATGCTTTTAAAGCATATTAGGCTGATTTTATAGGGTCTGCGTTCAAAACTTTATATAGTGCAGAAGTGGCTGGCCCCTACGCACTATGCCTCGAACTAAGCTACCTTATGAAGTTTTGAATTTCCCTTGTCCACAACGAGAGGTTTAAAATTTTGTATGAAAGGTGGTTAAAACGTAATCATATAACATTATAAATTAGGTCAATGATTTAATATGAAATAAAAAATAATTACTTTTAAAATTAAATTAAATTATAACATAAATTTAAGAGTGACGACCACCATCTCCGACACCACTTTTGATCTGCCCCTAACTGTCCAAATTTTGACAGCTAGATTTTATGTCATCAAATTGATGAGTACAGTTTGCTTTAACACATCAAGCATAAGGTTGAAAACCAATAAGAAAAACTTTCTGACTGTGTGCATCTAAAGGGAAAAGAAAAAGGTGTTTTTAAACCATGCTTGAATAACTTCCTGAAAAGTTCTTAAACATAACAAAGTTGATCAAGCCAAAGTTATTGGAGAGAGTGAGGATGGTATAATTGAGGGGAATTTTGCATGTTCTCCAATATTTTCAACTTTGTATTTCAATGTGTAAATTCTTTTCTTATACTACCCATGCATAATTTCGTAGTAAAGGAAATATCCGTAAAATCTTATCTTATATTATTACGAATTCATTGATGTAACTTATCCTCAAATATTTTTTGTAGTAAACTAAGTCTAGAGTGCTTCTAACTATATTATTATCTTGTTAGATGATTAAAAGAAAATTTTAAGCATTTTGTTTTTGCATCGTATGGAAACAAATGCCCTTTTTTTCCTTGCTGAGAAAAAAGGTGAACACGTACTAGGATTTTTCCCACAAGAAATGACTCCTAATCATTGACCCTTCTCCACTCCGTTTTTGGCATATTCTCCCCTTTTAAATCCAAGTGGAGTTGATGTGATGTGTTGAACCCAAGGAGAGAGCCCATGTACTTAAACCATGATATCTAGTTTGGGCTCTATTTCAATGCACAAACAACTTAATTAGAGCCCAAGAATATTTTTTGCTTGGGAAGGTGACAAATATTAAGCTTGATGTAGATAAAAACAAGTTTTGACAATTAATTCAAATATTATTTATATTGAATACAATAATTGATAGTTATTTTGATGAATTTTAATATATTAAAAAAATTTTATTTAATATAATAATTTTAAAGAGTATTCTTACTACATGGACCAGAATAAGTTAATTTTTTTTTTGTCTCTTTTGCACTCATTTTCCTATCAATCGAAAATGAGGCTAAAATTTTCCAAAAAAGGGAAAAAGAAAAGGTTAAACAACTTTAGGCTTGAAATTTCACGTTCATTTCTTTTTCATCTTTTTAGCAGATGTCCATGTCAAATAAGATGGATACCAAGAACTCGCTTCTTTGTCATTCTGATAACATATATAAAAATAATACATATATAAATAAAAATCATTAAATTGGTTAATTCAATCAATAATCCGTAATCGATTTGAAATTCAACTCTCCAACACAATTTTTTTTTTTTGGGGGGGGGGGGTGGGGTTCCTAACAAATGCAACCAAGAGTAGGTGGAAAATGTCCAATTTTCCCTAATGTTGATCATCTGGGAATAAGGGGAAGACAGAAATAATTATATGCTTTTAGGGGATAAGAATAAGATATGTTTTCTTGTTCTGAATGATAGAAGATCAGAGCTAAGATGCAAACCACATACTTTTTTATTTTTATTATTATTTATTTTCATTCATAAGATATATATCTATGTATTTTTGGAACTTTGATAGTGTCTAAACAAAGTTATAAAGGGAAAAAAAATCCCTTTTAAAGATATACAGGTAACACAGCACTATATGTGTATCTAGAATCGCCACGTTCATGACTTAACCATAAAGAAACTGTTCATATATAATGCTTTTCAATATGATTTTTATTTTATTTTTTTTGTTTTGTTTCATTCAATTGATCCTAAGCTAATTCCCTTGTAACCCACGTATCCAAATTCCCTCCTTATCTTATCTGATCATTTGTCTTCCCTAACAAAGAAAAAGCAAGCTGCCCCTGTTTGATAGCCAAGGATGAGTAGTGTATATCAGATTGGAGATTGCAAGTAAGATTCATGGCCACTACAATGGCAATTGCATGCCAGGCAGGTAGACTCCTGCCCGCTACCTGGCTGAGATCAGGGGACAATCCAGGGTTAAATCCCCTTACATTGTCGTGCATAAAAGACACAATATTGGGTCTTCGTGGGGTTTTTCATTGGGCCTTTGTTTCCTGAATCAGGACCCTGGATGGGCTGAAAAAAGGCTGAATAGCTCAAAACCTAGGTAGGGTATTGATAAACACTGTTGGGTTAATGTCCTTAGCTCCCTTCCTTTTGCTTTAGAACTTCATTATTAACTTGAAAAACCCCTTTGTTTAGTCTTACACCATACCAATCATGAAATGAGAAAGGGGGTACAACGAAGACCTTAAAAAACATTAAGCTAAGAAATGGGACTCACTAGAGAATCATGGCCATGCAAGGTAACTTTAGGAATGCATGGTGCAAAACAAAAGGAAGCTACACAACATCAAACATGAATCCATACAAGATCATATGAAAAATTGGCTAGAGGGGATGAAGACATTAGCTAACACAAGTAACGACAAGCGTTCAATGGAGATTGGAGTGTATGCTTGATGATCATGAAAGTTTTTTCGAACTTAACCAATAGCTTGGCAGGGTCAAATGCATGTGGTCACCTTCCATCATACTGATGGGACTCGAAAATAGTCTTTTATCTAAAATTTTTTTTGAAAGAATTCATCTTCGCAAACTCTCTCGAAAAGTCTCATTATCGAGACTTTAACTCATACACATAATATGTCTACATACCATGACAATAAACGATGTAATGATGATATGTAATATGCCCATAAATTTTAATATTTGTTTCTTATCATTCCTACAACATTTTTGTTATTTCTATGAAATTTCTTTTTTATTATTTTTTTATATGTATATATATCATGAATAAATATTTTATATTTACTTGTTGTTTTTATATAACCATATTTTTTATTATATATATTTTTGCTATGCCAGTACTTATTTATTTTACTATATAGACTTTCCTTTTACCTAAAAATTATATTTTTAAACCAAATATTTTATTTCATAATAATTATTATTTATGTATTTTCTACCCAACTTTTTTCCTATTTTTTATCATTACCTAACCTATATTCTTTTTGAATATCCATTATATTATTTTTTCTTTTTTCTGCTTATATTCTTTCATAAATTTATTTTTTTATAATTAAATATTTGCCTTTTATATTATGAATTTATCATCATTGAAAATCTTATTATCTTTTACTATTTATTTATTCATTTTCATGAAATTCTTTATTATTCACAATGCTATATATTTTTGAAACTGTAAATATATACACCATTTATTCTCTTGTACTTATTATTATATTATTTTCATTATTTCTTTACTTCTTTTGTTTTTATATTTTGTTTAGTTAGTAATTAAGTTAATATATTTTCATTTATTTAGAATTAAAAATATCGAAACTCGATATTAAGACTCTCCCATCGTATTAGTGAGGTCTTAATCAAAATCTTTTACTTAGAAAAAATTCATTTGAAATCGCTACTTCTTGCACTCCGTACGAACATTTCATTATCACTATTGACCCTAAAACAATAATTATATTTTTATATTTATAATTTTATACTATGTTATATTCTTTTATTTCTATATATATGCCTATATATGTCTAAATTTGTATGATTAAATGCTTCATTTCCATTATATACCTAACTTATTTTTATTAAAAATACACTTTATTTACTTCCATTTAATTAACTCATTTTCATATGATTATATGTTTTAATATTATTTTCACTCCTTACTTAGTCTAGTTTTCTTATGACTAAATATCTTATATATATATATATATATATATATATATATATATGTATATTTACATCTTCATATATTTTCTTTCCTTTTGCTAAATTAATTTTTTCATAACTAGATATTATTTTACTTACTTAGTTCTATATATTTTTTTACTGCTAAATATCTATTTATTTCTTTCATATATTTATATTCTTTTAACCTAGATCTACCATTATTATTTTTTTAGATTAGACATTCACTTTCTTCCTATTTATACCTATATTCTATCTAACTAAATCTATTATTTTATAATTAAATATTTATCTATCTCTTTATTTATAGTTTTCTTCTTTTTTCACTTAATATTTTTGCCTTAACATTTGATAATTTTTCTATATTTTTACCCTTTTATTTTAATTAATCACATACTTAAATTAATTTGTTTTCCAACAAATTATTGGACGAAGCACAATATTACCAAACCAAATCAGACCCATAAAAGCCGAAAGGGTTTACCTTCCATGGGCTAGCGGTGGCCCAAGACAACTGGCCTACTCCACAGCCTGCTACGCTCTAAACACATCGTCTGGTGCTCTGTACAGCAGCTCCCAAGTCCTCCAAAACGCACTATTCCAGACAGACCTGTTCACAACTAATTTTGGGAACTAAGTTAGTTATAAAACAGGTGAATTGATCTTAAACAGAATGAAATGATGGATTGCCAAATATAAAGGTTGTAGCTCTCATTCACCCGGTGTGAGTACATGCGCATAAAGCTAATAGTGGGGTTTTTTTTTTTTTTTAATCCTCTCCTCTCAGTCTCTTTTGCCTTCAAAATAAAGCCTAAAGCTAAATTGATCATGAAACCTACTGATAGCCTTCAGAAAGAATGATGCAGAAGAAAATGATGCATATAGGGCACTAGAAAGCGCATAAGAAGGCATGATATACTCACAATGATGCATGGGGTACCAGAAGGGTCCAGCAGGGCATGTAGCATCGGGATGGATGGGCCTTGCCTGCCTCTTACTGGAAGAAAGAAGATGATAATTGTAACCATGAAAAGCTATATATCCCTAAGAATTTTCTCAACATTGTCAAAAACACACATGCCTACTGTTATACTATAATAACAGAATCTCACCAGATGGTTCTCAAGAAAAAGGAAAAAGAAGTGAGGAATCCTGATGTATATTACAAATTTACCAGTGAATACACTGTGGAACTTTTGCTCCACAGCCATCTAGGAATCAAAACCTTATAAAGTGACTGCCAAAGGATAAATTAGGTGCTCAAAAAATAACACAATGTGGCACCCTGCAGATATAAAAAATTGGGGAACAGCATCATTGACAAAGAAGAAACAAAAATTTAGGATTTTGCTCAATGCTTATGGAAGGAAAGCTAATTTCAAGTGGGGCACTGTCTCACCATGTTAAAAACATAAGCCTATGCCATATAAGAGAGAAATGAAAAAAAGTTCAAATTAAGTTCACTGCTGATCTTCATCAGCAGGACAGAATCTGGTATGCTGTGGTTTTTAACAGTAATGTTTATATAACTGCTGTTTCAATTTGCCATTTTGAGTTTGTTTTGTCTACAGTTCTAGGAGCAGCACACTTTCTTTGGTTAACAAAATGCATGCATCATTGATCAGCTGTTTTATAATGTTGTTCCAGGAAACGAAACACAACTATGCCTATGCCTTTTAGATTTAATGCTTACTAATAATTTCCCAAATATACATATCTTTTAGAAGAGCATGTTATTGAGTTTTTTTATCAGAAGAAACAAAAACTTTGTTCAAACAGGTAAATTACAAAGTCCACCAAAGGAAGAAAGTTTCCACATACAGAAAGGCAAAGGGCAGCAGCACAAACAAAACAGGAAAACTAGTGCTTAATTAATTAAAAGAGCACTCTGCATTGACTGCATTTGCTTGCACCTTCCCTGCTGCTCCTCCTTTTTAATACCTTTCAATTCTGTCATAGCAAGGTCAGTAGCAAAACCAATTCTCAAATCCTGTGGGGAAAAGTTGGGCTATCTTTGCTAGTCTTACTGCATGGGTTGGACCCTAATTGGGACAAATGGTGGGTCTTAGCCCAATTGCTTAAGTCAGCAACTTGTTCTCTGATTGTTAGCTTCTTTTTCTTGTCATTGTAGTCACAGTCACAAACATAATAATAATAATACTATTATTATTATTTTAATAATTTAAATGGTGTAGTAATGACAGAATTTATGTGTCTTGCTATCTATCTTACTTTGAAATGAAATGTCTATATTTCATCCGGCGCCGCAGCGCCATAAAGGAGCTAAAAGCTCCCAAAACAATAGACCTTGCGCCGCGGCTCCAAAACTCCAGTGCCGCGGCGCCGGATGTGCACCATTTCCAGAGAGGGCAGAGCTGCGGCTCTGACTCCCCAGCGCTGCCAACTCTATATTCCAGCAGCATACAGCGCTGCGGCGCTGATGCAATATTATTTTTTTTTCAATTTTGAAAATTGGAAGTAAAAGGGTGTCAGGCAGCAGCCCCACCTCCTACAAAAACCTCCTTTTTCCCCCGTTTCATTCATTCAAACCCTAACCCTCAAATTCCTAAAATCCCTTCTCCCAAATTTCCTACACCCATGCATAAAATCCATCCAAAAACTCCATCTTTCCCTACAGGCAACAAGAATCCAAGAGAATATTGTCATCATCATCATTCTTCTCAAGTAAGTCTAGAAATTTTTTTTAGTAAGTGTTAAGATTCCACCAATTATTATTCCTTTCTGTTGGTGAAAATTTTGATTATAGTGAAAGAGTTTGAGTAACTTTGGTTGATGGGTTATTGATTTTGTGAATATTTTGAGAATTTGTGATTGATTGATGAGTGGCCTAAGTGAAAGAAGTTGGAGAATTGAAATTTTTTTGAAATAGTGAATTTTGTGATTTTTTTTTTTGTGAAGTGGGTGATTATCACTTTGAATGCTTGAAACAGTTAGTAAAGAGCACTGACTTAGTTAAAATCTTGTGGTGAAATTGGTGGGTAAATATTAGTGCCAAGGGCAACTTGTCAAAATTTTATAATTAGATTGTGAATTTGAAAATACCATGGCACCTAAAAGATCCAGGTCCAGCAGTGGAAGTTATGATAGGACAAAGTTTGTATCCGCCGAGGCATTTGCACAGTATACACAATCCTTCGTCCAAAAATCACCGGTTCCGGAGAGAGGGTTTGATCTACCAACTGTAAGTTTTGGGAATATAATAAGCAGTATTAAGGTCAGGCATTGGGAGAAATTTGGGGCTCAGCCTGAAGCAACAGTGATGCCTGTTATGCAGGAGTTTTATGCAAATGTGTTACGAAAATGGGGTCACGTTTTGTAAGGGGAAGCAAGTTCCTTTTGACAGTCTCACTATTAATCAATTTTTCAACATACCGGAAATTGAAGAGGATGAGTATGCCAATTATGTACACAGAAATGTAGATCTTGATGAAGTGATTACATTCCTTTGTGGACCTGGTACACAGTGGAAGGTGTCAAAAGGAATTCCAGTCTCATTTAAGGCCAATGCTTTGAATAAATTCTTCAAGGTTTGGTATCACTTCCTTACAGCTAGGCTGCTTCCAGTAAAACACTTAAGTGTTATTACAAAAGACAGAGCTGTCCTGCTTTATGCTATGGTTACGGGAAAAACTATCAATGTTGGCAAGCTGATTTTCGAGAACATTCTCCACGTTGCTGGTTCAGCAAAAGAGGGAATCTGGTATCCATCACTTATCACAGCTCTGTGTAAGCAAGCAAGAGTGCAGTGGTCAAGTGTAGAAGAACTTCTCCATCCGAAGGTGCCTTTGGATGCCAACATTGTCAACAGATTATACAATTACCAACCTCCTGGTGGGAACTCTTCTTCAGCACCAAGACCTCCACCACGTGCAACATCATTGACAATACCTCAAAGATTGGAGCGTCTGGAGCGCCGAGCGGTGTATCATACCAAGTGTATGCAGGCAATGGAACAAATGATGCAAGCTTGTGCGTCGCGCATGGGTATTAACATGCATACGTTCCCATCGCTACCACCGGATCCAATGACAAATGAGGAGGAAGAAGAAAGTGACTTGTTTTGAAGGGAAGTTTATTCTTAACTTTTCTTAACATTGGAGACAATGTTAGAATTAAGTTTGGGGGAAGACCGTTTTAGTTTTTAAGCTTTAATTTCTTTTTGCATTTATGTTTTTAGACTTTCAGTTTATTCAAGTTGTTTCTCAATTAATTTTCTGTACGTTTTAAAAAAAAAAAATTTTTGAACTAGAATGAGTTGCACCAATGTTATTTAATTCACCCATCCAATGATGAAACTTAGTGTCTTATTATGTTTTATCTCTTAGTAGATGTAAATATTGTTTGAGTATTCTGTTGAACTCCCATAATAAGCACCATTGTAGGATGAAGCTTCCCACAAAATGAGCATTGTATCTCTTGCGTTGAATTGTTGTGTGCATTTAGAGAAGATTTATGCGAATGAAAAATTTTCGAATAATATCTGAGTTCTAGAATTTGTTTGAGTTTATCTCAAGGCGAAATACTAGGCTACACTTAGTTAAGGAGATGACTTAGGTCATCTTTGGATCTTTTGAGCTTTTTGAGCCTACCATACACAATTATATCCTTAGCCATCTTTTTTTTGAGCCAAAATTTTCCTTTCTTTCATTAAACACTTCATAAAGAGCCTTAAACTATAAATAAAATTCTCACTTTAACACCCATCACTCCTAAGGACATAGATTATTTTTAAGAGATGTATTGAGCTTAGTAATGGTGAAAAAGTTAGAAAAGTGAAGTTGATAAAACAAAAAAAAAATTCGAACAATTGTATAGAGCTCAGCCCTAAGTTTGGGGGAGTTAAATTTTGAAAAAAAAAATTCAAAAATAGAATAAAGTGTTTGATGAATAAAAAGGGAGTATGAATTGAAGGAAAAGGTGTGATGGGAAGAAGTGAAAAGAAAGGCTTACTACAGAATCTAGAATAATCATGTGCTTAGGGTGATATGAGCTACATTTTATCCTTTATCATACCTTGACTCGAGCCGCATATTACAAGCTAGATTAAGTCCTAAAGATCCTTAACTAAGTATGGGCCTACATTAATGGAGAGAGAAACGTAAAGCAAACATATGAAACTCTAGACTAATTTAAAAGTTGCATGAGCGTAAATTCATCCGGATAGCATAATAGTTCATTGCAAGAGATTACACACACACGGGAATTTATTCGATAATGGGCTTGCATGTGAGTGTAAATGTGAACTTGAATAATATTTATATTTTAGCTATGGGTTAAAGGAAAATAAGATGACTTATGAAGAATAAGGTAATCATTGCTTTGGTGCAGCCTAATCCTAGTTAGGTGTTTTCTTCATTAGGTTATTTCTTTTTGTTTAAAATTTTGCTCGAGGACTATCAAAAGATTTAAGTTTAGGTGTGTGATAACTCTATGAAATAGAGTTATCTTATCATATTTCAGGTGCTAAAATGATCACAATTCTCGAGTTTTAGTCTAATTTAGTTGTTTGAGTTCCTGTTTTTTTAATTATGTATAAGCATGTCAATTTAATTTAACTTCAATCAATTTAGTCAATTACGGATTAAAATGTTTAATTTGAGTCACTGCTAAATTAACTCTTGTTTTGAAGGTTTATGAATGAAGAAGGAATGAAGTGTGCAGGGGTGGAGTGGTGCAAAAGTGTGCTGACCATGCTTCAATCGTCTAAGCACAACAACAAGGTCAAAAAAATCGCACGAGTTGCAATTAAATTGCAACTTTATAATGGATCAGGATCTTGGTGGACAAAATCCCACGATGCTCAATGATCTCCCGCAAAATGATGGACTAGAAGACCATTAAATACACGGTAAGGCATAAAATTTGCAGCAGGCCTTCAAGTTTGTATTTTAAATTTTGTTTGGATTCTGTTTGATTCACAAAAAATGATTTTCCTTGGTGTTTTTTTTTTTTTTGTGTTTGTTAGCTAAACATGAAACACAAAAATATTTTACAATCAAAGTGTTAAATAAATACATAATAACATTTTTTATTTAGTTAGGGCTCTTGATACCCATCGAAAATATATTCAGATTCTTTGTTTTTTTTTTCTTTTTCCTTTTTTCTTTTGTTATAATTTTAAGTTAATTTCTTTATTCTAAAATTTAGTAGGTCTGCTTATTTTGATAGAGTTTACTGAGATTGATGGGAAAAATTCTTGCCCCATCATTTTATTCTTACAATTTAGGTTTAAAATTTATGTGAAGATTAGACCCTTAACTTATAATTTCTTTTCTAAGTAATTATGAATTAAATTTTAAATCTCTTGCCATTAGATTTCGATGTGATGATTATTGATTTTGATTAGGAGGATGGTTTAGGACTTGGAAGGAGCAAGATTTGTGTGGGTTGAATTGCATGGCTTTTTCAAGAAAATGGGTTCAAAAGTTAAGACGTTGAACAAATGGGCTTTTAGAAGTGTTATGCATAGGAGGAAAAGAAAAGGAAAAATAGAAAAAAAAAAAAAAAAAAAACAGGGCCAAGCAAAGAGATGAGGTAATTTTGTGATAAAAAATCCACCTCAATAATTTTTAACTGACGTGGTGATGGATCCCAATGAGCTAATAATTTGACTAGCTTAGGTAACTATCAAGGAGAGAATTCTCAGAGATAATGAGGGTAACAGGTTGATGTTCTTTTCTACATCAATGGGTGTTACAACATCAAATGTTGCTGAACTCCTTGCTGTCAGATATGTGTTTCAGCTTTTTTCTGCATTGAGTTGGGTGCAAAGGTATGATTTGATTATTGAAAGTGATTCTCATAATGCTATTAAATGAAGTTTGCAACCTGAAGAGGCTTTGTGGAAGTTCAGAGGTATTGTAATGCAGATTGAAGCATTAGAAAAGAAGGTGAATGGATGCAGTTTGCAACAGATTCTGAGATCCGGGAATGAAGCAGCTGATAATCTAGCGAAAGCCGGGGTGCAAAGGGGAGAGGATCTGATTAGATAAAGGGTACTGATGCAGAGACGGAGGAGCATTAGTAAGAAAGAGGTTGTATGCGGTTAAGCATGATACAAGGCGGTTGGATTGTTAGTGTTTTTGTGTCTGTCAGCAACAAAATCTTTTTGTTATTGCTGGGATCTTTTGTTGATAGCTAATTTGTTTCCCTGTGTCTTTTTAATTGGGATGCAGGGTTGTTTTGTTTTTGAGTGCTGTGTGGTCTCTGTGGGAAAAGGGGTGGGATGCTGTAGGTTTTTTTGTTCCCTGCAGTTCTGTACAGGGGTTGGCACCTATGGCGTGGGTTGCCTGTATGTATTTGGCTGTATAGTTTTATGATCAATACAAATCTTTGCACTTCAAAAAAAAAAAAGAATTGCAGCGGAGGAAAACAGAAGCAAGGGCGCTGCAGTGTCAAGCCTACAGCGCCGCAGCTCTGTCTCCATCAGCAGCAACCCCTCACCAAACAGAACCTCCAGGGCTGCAGCGCTGTCCAGCACTACAAACACTGCCTTTGGCAGTAAGCTCGGTCACTCCTTTACAAGACAGTAGCTATAGCGCCGTGGCGCCATGTTCCCAGCACTGCAGTGCTGTCCAGCGAAGCAACACTGGCTTTGGCAGTGAACTCAGCGCTGGGGCGCCAACATTTAGAAGTCTGGAGTGGAGTGGTGTAGAAAGATGCCTTTTTAGAGCTGAAAGGCAGAAGAGGCAGGGATGCCATTTCTTGTTTTTCAGTTTTGATTTGTTTTCTTCTTACTCATTTTCCCTGCAACCAAACATAGCTTTAATTCTCTCTCTCTCTCGCCTATTGGACCTCTTATTAACTAAGATGCTTTTAGGGGATAAGAATAAGATATGTTTTCTGAATGATAGAAGATCAAAGCTAAGATGCAAACACATACTTTATTATTATTATTAGTATTATTATGTTATTTTCATTCATAAGATATATATGTATCTTTGGAACTGGAACTTTGATAGTGTCTAAACAAAGTTATAAAGGCAAGAAAAGAAAGGGAAAAAAACATCCTTTTTAAAGATATACTAAGGAAACACAGCACTATATGTATGTCTAGAATCGCCACGTTCATGACTTAACCGTCAACAAACTGTTCATACGTAATGCTTTTCAATATGATTTTTATTTTTTATTTTTTGCTTTGTTTCATTCAATTGATCCTAAGCTAATTCCCATGTAACCCACATATCCAAATTTCCTCCTTATCTTATCTGATCATTTGTCTTCCCTAACAAAGAAAAAGCAAGCTGCCCCTGTTTGATAACCAAGGCTGAGTTGGTGTGTATCAGATTGAAGATTGCAAGTAAGATTCATGGCCACTGCAAAGGCAATTGCGTGCCAGGAAGGTAGACTCCTGGATGCTACCTGGCTGAGATCAGGGGACAATCCAGGGTCAAATCGCCTTACATTGTCGTGCATAAAAGACACAACATTTGGTCTTCGTGGGGTCTTTATTTGGGCCTCTGTTCCCTGAATCAAGACATGGGCTGAAAAAAGGCTGAATTGCTCAAAACCAAGGTAGTGTATTGATAAACAGTGTTGGGTTAATGTCCTTAGCTCCCTTACTTTGCTTCAGAACTTCATTATTAACTTGAAAAACCCATTTGTTTAGTCTGGTACAACGAAGACCTTAAAAAACGTTAAGCTAAGAGATGGGACTCGCCAGAGAATCATGGCCATGCAAGGTAACTTTAGGAATGCATGGTGCAAAACAAAAGAAAGCTACACAACATCAAACATGAATCCATCCAAGATCATATGAAACTTTGGCTAGAGGGGATGAAGGCATTAGCTAACACAAGTAACGACAAGGGTTCAATGGAGATTGGAGTGTATGCTTGATGATCATGAAAGTTTTTTCTATCTTAACCAACAGCCTAGCGGGGCCAAATGCATGTGGTCACCTTCCAATCCGATTCATGGTTCCTTTCCTTGTGTAGGACCTTCCTGGACCAAAGATTTGAGGCACATGATATTCCTTGGTTATCCATGGCTTGAAAATAATTACGTTTTGAAGACAATTCCGAAGTCTTGCTTGAGAAAATCATGTGCCGAAGTTTCTTCAAAGGGAATGGGATGGTTTACTCAAAATAATGAATATATGATGGAGCGGAAAAGCCTTTTCCCTGGCAAGTTTTCACCAGAGATCGTGAACAGATTTGCTTGAGATGGAGACAGTGAAGAATAGTCACGAGAGGGGCGCAGCAAGATTTGATTTTGCCATGGGGGAGTTCTCGTTAGAAAAGGAGAAACCAAGGACCGCCATACATTAAAAATCTTTCCACATCATTCACTGCCATAAATTGACTAGACCAAGTGATGATCTTAACGCAACTGTCATGATCATCAAACTCAATTTGGCCTTGGGTGGATCCTTTAATTCAAGTTGATATTCATAACCATCAAAGTTTTGATGAGGAAAGCTAACAAACGACATCATAAAGCCACGTGTGCCCTTCCGGTTCGTGATGTGCGCACGTGTGCCACGGCCTAGATATGCCCACACACACACATGCTGGATCCCAACCACAGCCCCCAGCAGGAAGAGATGGGGGTTTTGTTTGATATAGGCAAAAGATAATGAGTACTATTATTGACTCACCCAATATCTCTAAAAGGGGAAAGCTATTGCTACTATTGCATACTGGTTTTCTTTACACTAAAAAGGGTTATTTCCCTTTTTCTTTTTTCTCATTCTTTGGTGGGACTTCACAACACACAGAATGTAGTTGTACATAAATTCTATATTCAAGTGTACCTAGAGAGAGTACGTACGATGAGGAATGAGTGCAGAGAAAATAGATGGATCACAAACTTGTCCTCACATGTTTTTCAAGTTCTGAGGGAGGGTCAATCTTGATTTGCTAGGAATGGTATCTACCTTTGATCCAATGGTGAACATAAAACTTCTTCTAGTGGAGAATCATACAGGTTTTGTATTGAAAAACATCTGTATGGAAGCTGTTCGTGAGCCATGAGATAGTATTCCTATTGACTGTTGAACCAGAGCATTACATGAGATTCCACTCAGTGATTTCATACCCTCTTCCCCCGAGAGAAAGGGCAACAACTTAGATATGAAACTTTTCTGTTCAAGCTAATTTGGCTGTCAATTACTCTTGTTAGTTAGCCTGTAATGCATCATTTTCCCTCCCCTAATTTCATGACAATGCTTGCAAGATTGAAAGATTCTTTTGTCTTACTGAGTTTTTTTTTTTTTTTCCAAAATCCTAAACTGTTTGTGTCACATTTCTCTTTTCCTTTTTTCCAAGTAAAACAAGTTGTCTGGTGTATTGATAAAGACATTGTCAGGACCATATTTAAATTCCAAAATTACTAAAAATGATGCCAGGAATTACCATTGATTTCTTAACCTGCCCCCAAAACAAGGATTGAATCCTGAAACTCAAGCCACTGTTCATCAAGCTCTGATCCCTACCACTCGTAAAATGTTTTGTAGCTAGCTCGATCACCTATAAGGTTTTACCCCAGAGCTTCCCCAAAGAGGGGGCAGCCAGATATTACTGGGCCATGGTTGATTTACATCAGTCAAAGGTGACTTAGGAAACAATTAATTAGAGCCCTTATAATGAAAGAATCTAAACCTATTAATTAAAGAGTGACTTGCAAGCTCTATAAAAGAAAGGGTGGGATCTACCAAATTCTCTCTATCCCTGTAATTGATATACAGGTAAAAAAAAAGTTTGAGTTTGTAGAAGTACACGACATTGAACCATGGCCAACAACCACTCAAAAGCCAATCCCACTAAAACCAGAGTAGGGTCCCTAGAATCCAAGGAAACATAGGTTTTTGCCCCCCCCCCACCATTCCACAACACCAGCTCTGGTTTTTTCACAGTGTGAGAGAAAGGATAAAAGCTTGTTTCCCTTGTACCCCACCTTCACTTGTGCAAAACCAAAGCACAAATTCACATCAAGTGGGGTCTCTTCCAAAGCCTCCAAAAACACTCTTCATCATATAATATTATTAGACAGTGCATTTGATTATTATTATTAGTAATATAAAGCTAACCCTTCCCACTACTCTCAATCATTTCAAACCCATTCCCTCTCTATACAATCTCACCACTTCCTTTTCTTCCTTTTTTATGGTTCCATCCCTTTGCTTCATCGATCTCTATCCCAACAAAGACCTTGTGCATCTGTGACATATAAACCCCATAGCAGGAGCATTGAGGTTTTAAGCCATGTCGGTTACAGGAGTTTCAGACCCTGATAGAATGTTAAAGAAGTCATTCCATCGCAGGAATGACTCTGGTGAGCTTGATGTGTTTGAGGCTGCACGGTATTTCTCAGGGTACAATGAAGCAGCCAGCTATAACTGTGCAACATTCACTCAGAAGATCATGCGGGAAGAGAGGCAGCCCTGGAGAGGAGGCAGGATCAGCTTGGACGTACCGATGAGAAACCCTTTTCCTCAACAAACTCATGCTGTGGAAAAGCAAATTAAGGAGAAGAAATACAAGCAACCGAGCTCCCCAGGTGGTAGACTTGCTAGCTTCTTGAACTCTCTTTTCAATCAAACAGGTTCCAAAAAGAAGAAATCAAAATCTACCACGCAGTCCATGAAAGATGAAGAAGAAAGCCCTGGTGGGAGACGGAAAAGGAGGAGCAGCATTAGCCATTTCCGTAGCTCTAGTACCGTTGATACAAAGTCCTTTTATTCTTCTTCAAGTTCTGGTTTCAGGACCCCACCTCCTTACGCACACACGCCCACGAAAAGCTACAAGGATTTTAGAAGCTATTCAGATCACAAGCAGGTGGTAACTCTGTCAAAGTACAGTATTGGACAAACAAAATCTACAGCTTTAGCAAACGAAGTCTTGGAAGACAAAAGGAATACAACAGACTATTCTTGGTTGGATGAGAAATTCAAGTTCAATGATGGCTACTCAGAAAAACACAAGAATAATCTCGGTACCCGTCATCAAGAGAAGGATAGGAATTGGGCTGATCGATATCCATCAGAGGAGAAAGAATTCAAGAAGTTCAATGAGGTTGACGACGGTGCAGATAGTGATTCAAGCTCTGATCTGTTTGAGTTGCAAAACTATGACTTAGGCATCTACTCAAGTGGCTTGCCTGTGTATGAAACTACACATATGGACAGCATCAAGAGGGGAGCACCAATTTCCAATGGTGCACTATGAGACTACATTTTCACCTTGTTGATGGGTTTCATTTGTTTTCATTGATAAGAAAAATTGATGTCCTAGATTTTGCTTTCTTTTCTCTTTTTTTTTTTTTTCTTCTAGCTAGCTTCTTTGAAACTTCGTTGAATGCTTTTCTCTCTGTATGTACAGTTTGGAATGTTTGTTTGTCTTTCCATTCTCATCAGTTTTCTTTGTTTTACCCTTTCTTTGGAGCTAGCTATTTCATTTCATGGATTAATGCATAAACATCAAAAGTCCCCCATTGGAATGGTTTGCTTAGATTGTGCCATGATTAGTGATTTTCCACTAAACTAATGGAGAAACATCAAAAAAGCCATCATCACGTCACACCATGTGGATTACATCTTCTACACTTTTGACTTTTGGACAAGAAACAGTAATAGGTATCACATTAATTAATGTTTCCTACCCGCACGTGTGATTCACATAAGCTTAACCTTTTCTCTCCCTTTTTTTTTCCTTTCCACTACTATTTTTCATGGGAAACAAACATTTATTGTACTAGAAATTTATTAAGTTTTGCATGCTTGATGATTAATTAAGCCACCCCATCAAAATTCTGTCTGCAATTTCAAATGGTCCCCTCTCCTCTTGCCTAGACTTGATCCAGCAGGACAAGTTAGTGCCTATTATCTGATCTATGTGTAGAAGGATATTTTTAGATTTTAAAATTGAGCTCGGGTGTCAAAACATTTTTGGCAAATTCAGTGAACTTAATTACAGCTAGCCTTCCTAGAATTCATCATTCTTGCATGTAAAGGAAACGTCAAACAGATGCAATGATGCAGAATGGTGGGTAAATCAGCAGGGGAACTTGTAAAGCATACAAGGGTAAAACGTTGTACGGACGCTGTGCACTTTCGCCTAAAACCCAAATTATTAAGAGCTTGATTAATGCCTCAGCATAAGTTTTGTTGTCTAATCAGACAATCAACATGGAAAGGCAAGCATTGTTAATACTTTATAATATTTTCTTGTGAGAGCAGATGGATCGAAAGCCTAATCTACATCCATTAAAGATTGGTTGGAATAGCTAAGAAGCAAGAACCAACTTTTTGTACCTATATTGACAAGCTATGTCGACAAGGATATCATTGTTAACGACAAGTTTATGCCAAAAATATTCCATACAAAAATGGGTGTGGCATGGGATTTTCTTACAGGCTTTCTACCAATAAAAGGTTAGGTCATTTCCAGTTTTCCGACCTTCAGATCATTCCGGACAGACCTGTTCACAACTAACTTTGGGAACCAAGTTAGTTAACAAGAACATTCTCAGGGAAAAACAGGTGAATTGACCTTAAACAGAATGAAATGATGGATTGCCAAATATAAAGGTTGTAGCTCTCATTCTCCCTGTGTGAGTACATGCGTATAAAGCTAAAAGTGGGGAGTTTTTTTATCCCCTCCTCTCAGTCTCTTTTGCCATCAAAATGAAGCCTAAAGCTAAATTGATCATGAACCCTATTGATAGCCTTTAGAAAGAATGATGCAGAAGAAAATGATGCATATAGGGCACTAGAATGCCCATCAGAAGGCATGATATACTCACAATGATGCATGGGGTACCAGAAGGGTCCAGCAGGGCATGTAGCATCGGGATGGATGGGCCTTGCCTTGTGATTTGTCTAAGTTAATGTGATGACCAAGTTTGATAGGAGAGAAAGAGGAGACAGGGACAAGATAAGCTTTTCTTTTGGGCAAATGAAAAATCTTTCTTTTGTAAAAGCTGATAAGAACCCAACGAGTGAAACACAACCCAGAACTGCAATTGCTGCGAGATTAACTCCATTTCAATCACCCAAAATATTGATTGTATGCAATCTAATCTATGTATCAAATAAATCTAAGGAACCAGATATGTTAATTGTAATGCTTGGAATTATTAGATGGTCTTCACAAGTACCACCCAAATCTCCTGTTAAGAACATTGTGAAGACAGCATCAGACCTTATTTCCAAGGCATGAAAGCGACTTATGGAACATGGTCACAAACTGATTTGATAACAGGTGAAAACGATATACCAATTACCCTGTAGAGAATTCACTCTGTTACATGTTTATCCTGAACAACATGATCATACATCATGTTTTTGGTATTTCCATGACCTTGCCTGTCTGAAGAAACTAATAAGAAGGCCTAATGATACCTTATCAGTAAACATGATATAAGTGTTGGCTCACAAGACCTTTACAAAAGAACATAAAATAAAATATTGGCTTTGTAAGCAGCCAAGGAATCATCTTTATTATTTGTATTAGATACCAATGAAGCATTATTTCTGCTAAGAAAGAAACTGCCAAAAGATCACAGTGGCTGTCACTTAGAATAAATCAAGTGGCTGATACAAAAATCACAGAAGTGCATTATTAGTGAAAGCAGCAACCTAGTTAAAGTTTGTGATCCACATTAATGACAGGTACAATTCCAGGACAGCCATCAAATTATCATGAGCCTACCATAACTTCAAACAGTGTCTATATGTCTTAATATCAAAAGGGAATATAGGTGCTGTGTTTTCATGCGGGCAACTTGAGCTTGGATGCAATTTGCACCGATGAAATTTGGAAAACAAAAGAAAGATAGAGAACAAAAGCTAAAGTGCACAGCAAATAAGACAATGAAAAGCAAGAAAGAAATTTTTTTTTCCCCAGCAGACCAAATTTAACTCAAGACATACTATCCAAATATCTAGTATCCTGTTGTATGATGAAGCACTTAAACAGATAAAGATTTGCTCATTAATTCTATGAAAAAAGCTATTAGCAAGTATTTAAGCTGTGCTTATCAAAGTTTTGTAATTGATCTTTAAGCTGACCTCAAATCCCTCTAAAATATGCTAGACTGGTTTGAGAAGATTCATATTGCCTGCCTCTTAGTGGAAGAAAGAAGATGATAATTATAACCATGAAAAGATATATATTCCTAAGAATTTTCTTAACATTGTCAAAAACACACATGCCTACTGTTATACCATAATAACAGAATCTCACCAGATGGTTCTCAAGAAAAAAGAAAAAGAAGTGAGGAATCCTGATGTATATTACAAATTTACCAGAGAATACACTGTTGAACTTTTGCTCCACAGCCATCTAGGAATCAAAACCTTATAAAGTGACTGCCAGGGGATATATTAGGTACTCAAAAAATAACAAAATGTGGCACATTGCAGATAAAAAAAATTGGGGAACAGCATCATTGACAATGAAGAAACAAAAATTTAGTCTTTTGCTCAATGCTTATGGAAGGAAAGCTAATTTCAAGTAGGGCACTCTCTCACCGTGTTAATAACATAAGCCTGTGCCACTTAAGAGAAAAATGAAAAAAGAGTTCAAATTAAGTTCACTTAATGAGCAGGACTGAATCTGGTATGCTGTGGTTTTTAACAGTAATGTTTGTATAACTTCTGTTTCAATCTGCCATTTTGAGTTTGTTGTGTCTTCAGTTTTAGGAGCAGCACACTTTCTTTAGTTAACAAAATGCATGCATCATTGATCAGCTGTTTTATAATGTTGTTCCAGGAAAGGAAAAACAACTATGCTTATGCCTTTTAGATTTAATGCTTGCTAATAATTTCCCAAATATACGTATCTTTTAGAAGAGCATGGTCATGAGTTTTTCCATCAGAAGAAACAAAACCTTTGTTAAAACAGGTAAATTACAGAACCCACCAAAGGAAGAAAGATTCCACATACAGAAAGGAATAGAGCAGCAGCACAAACAAAACAGGAAAACTAGTGCTTAATTAATTAAAAGAGCACTCTGCATTGATTGCATTTGCTTGCACCTCCCCTGCTGCTGCTCCTTTTAATACCTTTCAATTCTGTCATAGCAAGGCTAGTTGCAAAACCAATTCTCAAATCCTGTGAGGAAACGTTGGGCTATCTTTCCTAGTATTACTGCATGGGTTGGACCCTAATTGGAACAAACGGTGGGACTTAGTCCAATTGCTCAAACTTCCTCTTCATATCAGCAAGGTTCCTTTTCTTTTCATTGTAGTCACAGCCATAAACATAATAATAATATTACTTTGATATAAAATGTTTATATTCAATATTAATAAACTCAAAATGAATTTGGATAAAACCTTACAAAAAGTGAAATAATTTATCCTATATTTTGTTCGCAATAAAGCAAAAGATTAGAATTTTAGCTAGGCTCTATGTCAGGGAAGTGGTACTCCAAGACTCCACGTTGTAATCAGCTTAGTTATTTGTGTCATTTTCTATCTTTGCCTTTTCAAGCTTGTAACCCGGAGTGGGAAACGAAAGGGCTACACCACTACTTTCTAACTATAGAATGGAAGACAGGCTAAAACCTGACAATATTGTAACGTAAGGACAAACTTGAATCAATGTCAAATTTGGAAAGTAAGGAAAACTAACAAGGAAAAAACTTCTCTCAAAACAATCAACCAATCTTGTTTCCCACATCCTCTATTTCGATAACAAATGTCACTCAGTGCAATTCTTGATGGGATCGAGCCTGTTCCTTCTGATTTTCCAACACATGGCAATTCTAGAATGAATTGATTGCGAGAAGCAAAGAAAAACTTGTGTGATATCAACAGTTCATCCACCCTTACAATCCTGAGTATTGCTTTAGCTGAATGGGGAGGCTAGGCAAGGCAGCATAGAAACCAGAAACAGACTATCTGTCAATTGTCATTCATCCTGATCAAGCCCATTAACCCACCATGGCATCAGGCTAACTAGCCCAAAAACCAGCGTCTTTTCCTGTCTATCTCTTGTGTCTTTACCAGCTGTCTTTCTTTTTTGTGCCTCATTCCATTTTCTTCTATATATATTTATGAAGATTTGTATGCATATGCCAGTCTGTCTCAGTTACAAACACAACTGCAAAACTAGCTAAATGGCAATTGAAAGTAGTGGAGTGTTTTTTTTTCTTTCCATAAAGCAAAGTGCAGCTTTTGCCTCACATAAATTGCAAGGAGATTGGATTGGTGATGGGGACATATGCACCTTCCTGGTGTGAGTGCTTAGTGCTTAGTAGGAAGGGGCTTACTTTCCCTTCCCTTTCTTTTTCATATCTTTCTCACACTTCACACCCAAAAAGTATTGAGAAAAATGTATTAGCACCTATCCCTCTTGCTTGCCATTTTGTGACCTTCACTTCCCAATTTGGCAGTATTCCCCAACCCCCCTTGCTACCTTTTTTTCCCATCACTCTCTTTCCTTGGCTTTGCCTTTCAAAATCATCATTCTCTCTTTCTTTGCCTTTTATTTTTCTATTGCCTAATGAAGGTAAATGTTCACATCATTATCTAGAAGAAGTGCATATGCCATTTTAACCCTTATGAAGAAAGAGGTTGTTACCCACCACTTGAAATGATATGAATTACAATGTTTTTTTGTAATGCATTTGAAAAATCTTGCTTCTTGTATCTTAATGCTTCACATTGTACATGCACAAAATTTCCCAGTACATATTTCTTCTGTTCAACAACCAACAAGATATTGGTTATTCAAAAAAAAACTTTAATGTTGTCCGAAAAATCAAATTATAAATTATATCAATAATTTAAATAAATCTAACGATCATTATCTTTTCTTAAAAGAATTAAAGTTAATAATAATCCTAATTACCATGAACTTTAAATACAATTTGCCATGGAATGTAATAAGCAAAACAACAAAAAGGACAAAATAAAAATAGGATGACATTCTCTAGAACATAGCTAAAAATGGGATTAACCCAAAGAGGAAAAAAATTGTGTCCATGTGCATGGCTTGAGGATTACAAAGTCACATTTGCTGTAACCCCAAAGAGATACTTTGGGATTATGGGGTTTTTTCTTGGTGAAATGCATGCATCACTGTTAACTTGAGATATGTTTGAAAGTGACAATGTTGGTTAACAACTTAAAATGGGGCATCAAGCAGGTCATTTTCAGAGATCTTTTGCTTTTTTTTTTTGTGGGGGGAGGGGGAGGGGGGCAACACTACCAAAAGTGGTCCTTAACCCTAATTTGGTTAAGGGAATTTGGAAAGAAAACAACAAATTTCAATAAAAACCCCCATTTTCAAAAGCTGGAGAATGGAAGGCAGCTTTGAGCATATTGTGTTCTTATCCCTGGGAAGGGTCTGGCTGCTGCCACTGGGCTGCTGCAGAATGGACAAGTTGTTGCAGAGAGGGGAATGGATGGATGGATGGCTGGCTTTTAGTTGGCATTCAAGCAAGAAATGGCTATTATTGTTGTAAAGAATAAAAAAAAAGTTGTCAGCTGAGCAGAGCAGGTTCACTCACTGCCCACAGTGCCCACTTCCCTCCACATTTGCTTTTTCCACTAGGACACGTGTTAGCTCACCAAGATGTACAAGTGGCAAGCAGGGGTCTTGTCATATCCCAACATGATATCTTACCAGAAATTTCAATTAATTGAGGAGAAACATATGGCTTTCAATTCTTCTGCCAGTGACCTTTTGTGGGTCATCCTTTTGCCCCCAATTACCAGCTAGAAAAAAAGGGTAGGAACAGCCTGTATCTTCATTTTCAGTGTCTTTTTCTCTGTGGTTAAATAGTAAAACAGTGAAAAATAAAAATAACTTTTTAACTTTTAACCCAACCCAGACGACCCTTTCATTAAGGCAATGCTCCCTAGCACAGGTACATGACCATGTGTGATAAATTGTGAGGTTTTCTTAAGCCTTCCATGTGAATTTACTGTGAGAGTTTTAATACTGAAATAATAAAGTGTTTGATAATTTAGTTATTTAACTATTCATAAAAAATAAATGTTCCTAAAGTTATTATATTTATTATATCTTTATTAATTTTTTACCAATAATTGAACAGTCAAAATTTAAATAAAATAACTTTTTTTACTCAATATAAAATTGATCATGTGATGCCCACCTTGTTCATCCTTTTTGTCTCACAAATCCCCAACTGAATTTTTTTAATACATTTGATAATTAAATTTAAAAAATTAGTCCTTCGAAGATTTTCAATGAATTTTTTAAGTTAATTTTATTTAAGGAAAAAAATTATTTTTTTCCTTTTAACCATTTACTTTTTTCCTTTTTAACTATTATCAATACAAAATACTTGTAAATTTACACACACAAAAAATCCCACAAAAAATCCACTTAATATTTAATTTTCATTAACCTACCAAATAATTTTTATATCATAAATTCAATATTAAATTTATTTCGTTATAGATTTTTTTTTTGATTTATCGAATAACACCACCGTAATGTTTAAGCCAAGAAATTTGTTTGATTTTTCTTTTATTTGTCACTTGTGGAAGAAGTTGGCTTGATGGTTAGTCTCATCTATAGTGACATGAAGAGCTTTGTCTCATTATCTTATTTTCTTTCTTTCAAAATTGAGACCATTTCCATAAGGTTCAAAGAGGATATTTGTTATGGAATCTTGACACCCCATACACCCCAAAGGATCAAGTGTTCCCAATGTCCAAATACATAAAATGTCCCAAAAAAATTTTAATTTATATTTAATCATGAATATTATTAGATATATACGTATTGTACTGATTCATACATATGTATACATATATAAATGTATAGAATAAAAAGTGGTAAGTAGGCACTAGAAGCAGAAAGGCTTAAGCAAGAAGGGAGGCTCCCATTCCAAGTGCTGCAACATGTTGTAACTTTTGATCAATGGATGGGTTTAAAGAAAGCAGAAACCAACCAGACACATCAAAATCAAAACAAAGCAAAGAACACAAATCAGATTAGACAGGGACCTAATTTTACCTTAATCAAATCAAAACAAACGAATATAAAAAACATTAGGAATTGATGATCCTCCCTCTGCCTGTGTGTGTAGATTGTTATGTCCCTGGAAGAAAAAGGGTCAAGAATGGAATTTCAGATGGAAAAACACCCACCCCCGCAAAAGCTACAAAATACCTGGACATGCTTTTGAGACAGAAATACTAGTAGCAGTAGTAATAGTGGAAATCATGTTGACTCACAGTGTATCTGCTTCGACCTCATCACAAACCTGAGAAACAGAAAAAGCAATAATCAAAATAAAGCCTTTTGCTTTTCTTTTTCGTTTCTTTCTCTGTTTCCTCTCTTTCGTTCAACATTGCTTTCTTGTTTTCTCTGTGGTAAGCCAAAGAAAATCTCAATGACCCCTTCTTTTTTCTTTTTTGCGGGTTTTTGTTTTCTTCGAGGGTCTTTTGGCTGTTGGTGTTTTTTGTTTGGTTTCCGAGAAAACTGTAGGAAAAGGAGAGAAAAATGGGAATCTTGCAACATCCCAAATTGTTCTGCTACAGTTTTTAACAGGGACTAAACATGCCCATGTGAATTCTTTTTGTCTGTTAATCTCTGAAAATGGGTAGTTTTCCTTTTTTTTTTCCTCTTTTTGTTTTTTTGGGTGGATTAAGCTTTTGGTAAACAAAAGAGTGAGCTTTTTTCCTTACCAACTCTGTTTTCTTGGGATTTGAAATGTGAAAGTATTTGGAGTTTTTTTGATTCTATAAGCTTTGGGTGGACTTCTACTTGAGCAGAGGTTCATGTGGTTATTATATTTCTTTACATGATTTGTTTTATGGGATGGGAAAACTCAGGAATATGAGAGAAGCAGTAACAATAGGAACTTGTTCATTTTATTTTCCTTCTTTTTTTTCCCTTGTTCTTGGAGAAACACAAAAATGAAACATCAGCCCTTCTGGGCAACTCAAAACATCAGCTTTACTCAGTTAAATTCTTGTGAAGAAGTTGATTGAGTTAGATTTTTTGGTTTCTCTAACCAATGAACAAGACAAGCATTCGGTTTTGATTTATTTTCTTCTTAGTCATTTTCCCTGCAACCAAACATAGCTTTGATTCTCTCTCTCTCCTATTGGACCTTCTATTAAATGCTCATGTGCGATGTCTTTAGCTTTCCTTTTTGTAATGTAATGTTAAAATTGAAATATGCTAAATGTAATCAATGGGCTGTATCTTTATCACTCTGTTCTTTACTTCTTTTATTATTAGCTCATTTTTTTTCATGTGTGTGTCTACAGATAAGCAATTATTATGTTCTTCAAGTTTCCAATTTATCTGTTCCTTGAATTGATTAGCCTAATGATTCCTTTTTTTTTTTTTTTTCGTTTTATGAATTATGTGTAGGCATTTATATTATTCATATTGATGGAGTCTTGGAGCTATGGCTCTGAAGGCAAAGGCCTTCTTTTTACTGATGAAATGGATTTGCCAGTGGATGCTTTTGCTAGAAGTAGAAAAGCACTCATAGGATGGGACCTAAAGCCTTCTACTGATTTTGAAGCTGTTGAGGGTATGGAATTCATGGATTTTGGTTTCGCTGATATGAACAAAAAACCCTTTTATGGTAACACCAGTATGGAAATCTTTGGTGCTGAGATTGGTAATGGTTGTGCTAAAAGGGTAGTTTCTCCTACTTGTATGGTTACCTCTAGTTCATATTATGGTGAAGAGGAATCTGGTTCCAAGCATTCAAGCTCTTTGATCGAGTCTAACAGTCAGGAATCTTCACTCATTGATTTGAAGCTAGGGAGATTGACTGACCATAGAGATGGACAGGATGGCAAGTTTTTGAAGGAAACTTCTGTCGTTTCTTCAGTTCGTCCGGCTTTTATGGTGAAGAGAGCTCGCACAACAAGCTCTTATTCTCATACTCCTTGCTGTCAAGTTTATGGTTGTAACGAGGATCTTAGCTCCTCAAAAGATTACCACAAGAGGCACAAAGTTTGTGAGGCTCACTCTAAGACTGCCAAAGTTATTGTTAATGGAATTGAACAGAGATTCTGTCAGCAGTGTAGCAGGTTGGTTTTTTCTTTTTACACTCTTTTTCCCTTCAATTTGATATGCTTGTGTGTGAAATTTAATTGTTATCTAAGCTATTTTTAATTTAAGATCATATTGTTATTATATTTATAATGAGCCCATGCCCATGTACTGGCCTATTTGTTCCATTTAAGCTTACTATCCTAATTATCATGGTATTTAGTTTTGCAGTTTCATGGTCCATATTTTGACATTATTGCTGGTATTAATTGTAATTCCTATTGCTTCATCAGGTTTCATGGACTGGCTGAATTTGATGATGGTAAGCGCAGTTGTCGTAAACGCCTAGCAGGGCATAATGAGCGCAGAAGGAAGCTTCATTTCAATACCCTTTCTGGAAAACCACATAAATTGCTGCAGTCATATCAAGGTATGAAACATTCTCTTACCGTTGTATCTCCTAAGGAAATTAAGTTACTCTTCTTTATACAATTGAAATTCAGATATAAACTCAACCTGTCGTGAAAGGCAGAAGAAAAAGGAAAAACTTTTTGGTCATGTGATTTGAGCCACTTGAGACAGTTTGGTGCTAATGTCCTTGACTTTATCCTCATTTGCATTGGTACAGATAGTAACCTATTTTCTTCAAGTAAACAAGGTCAGTGTTAAAATTGATGCAAGCCTTGCGAATTTTTTATTTCTCATACAAGAAGAAGTTGAAGGATTTGTTTTCCTGCAAGGCTTTGACACATTACTTTTTGTACAGAAGTGATAGTTTTGTGACAAAAGAAAATTTAGATAAGAATGAGTTACCTTTTTGATATGTTTCTTTTATGCTAGGATGATAAAGTTAGACTTGATGTTTTGGAGTTCAGATTTTCTGTTTCCTTGGGGTAACTGCTATTCAATGAATCTGCTTTCTAGTGTGTTAATTTCAGGCATTTATATAATAGAAATGTATATCAAAGCTGAATTGGTGCATTTAAAGAAACAACGTGAATGTTAGATGTGATTTAAGCATTTAAGGTTTGTTGATTTGATTGATAAACATATAATTTTAGAAGTTATACTGTTTATGTGTAGAACATCATATATTTTCATTTATAAATGAAGTTGTAAAATAAAATTTCGGTGCTATCATTTGATCAAAAGATAATGTTTTCCTCAATCCCCACTATAAATGTGCACCTTTTCTTAATGTTTAAGGAATTCCTCACTGCAGATTGCACTAAATGAAAAGGTGGAATGGCCCAGTCATCCACTCCTAAGATTTATTATAATAATCTTTTTCCAACAATCTTACATGAAAAACATTCCAAATATTTTGAACAAGCTCCACATGGAAGCCATTCCATATTTTACCAATATGGTTGACATTTATAGGAACTTTTGCATGTTCAGCTACATGAAGTTGTAATCCTTCACAATCCCCTAAAACATGGTACATCCATGCAAAAAAGAAGGAAAAAAAGTTTCCAGAGAAAAGCATCTTAATTTTGTTTTCTTACATGTACTGGTTGCTTTTAAGTTTTAAGAATTTGAAAAGCAAATGCCATACCTAATCAGGAATTTTTTAAAATGAAAAAATCCTCATTGTCTTCAGAAACGCTGAATTGGAAATATCCATGTGGAAGCAGTTTTTCAAGCCTCATATTAATGGAATATAAAATGCTAAAAAATAAAAGAAGCATATTAATCTTATCTAAAGTTTTAATGAGTTCAGACATGCTTTTCAAAGTCGATTAATCAGTTTGATTTGCAAGTTAAAAGAGCAGTTGAAGCAACCCTACGGTCTTTGCTTGCTTTGCTTCCTAATTTGCTGTAGAATTTCATTTTGCCAAATGTTAATATATTGTTCATCTATGTGGGCTCTCAGGTACCAAATTTCTGGGGACCTCCATACCAAAAAGAATGCCCTTTGTTATCCCAAACATCTTTCAAGGTGACTTTGTTTATCCAGGAAGATATGAACAAGCTAATCAGAGTCAGCAGGTTAAATCTGAAGAGAAACCAATTTACAATCCTCAGTCAGCAATACCGATCACTAATTGCCAGTTGCAACCAAAATCTATCTTTCACATGCAAGGCAGTGGGAAACAGTATGGTTCTGGAACATTTTCATCATCAACTGAAGGCTTCAATGCTCCTAATGCAGCATCAACTGTGAAAGTATCATCTGGAGTTTCACGCTCAGATTGTGCTCTCTCTCTTCTGTCAGCTCAATCACAGGACTTGTCAAACCATGCGGCAGGAATTCAAATGACTAGGCCCTTGATCAATCATGCTGGCCATGCCTATCATAGCTTTGAGAAATCTGCTGGGATGAGTTCTTTGGAAAAATCGAATGGCTTTTATACATGTGGAATGAACCCTATGGGAGCTGGCCAAGTAGGGGCTGCTGTGGTTTCTGATGCTGGTCATAATGCTAATTTTGAAGTCCAAGGAGATGGACATTTTCAAGATTCAGATCTTTTGAGTGCAAGGTATTGTCTTTCTCCTGAAAATGGAACCACTGTAGATTTGCTTCAACTTTCAACACATCTCCAAAGAGTGGAGCGACATAGGAATTCTATGCACGTAAAGCTGGAAAATGAGGACCTGTGTTATTTCCTTACCACTTAGTTGGTATGAGAGCAACAAGGTATGTGCCAAAATCGTTTTCTGATTTTCATCTTTTGTGTTCTATTTTTAGTTATCCTTGAAAGTAGGAAACTCTCTTAGCTTAAATATCTTTGTATAAATGGGCTGTTGGATTGTTACGAAGCCCACGAGACTCTCATGGTGAACTTTGAAATGTTAAAAGAAAGCAGACAAAAAATAAATAATGAATGAAACAGCACATTTATTGAGTTTGTTTTCCATAATTTTCTAAAATGGACGAGTGTGGATTACTTGCTTTCAAATGTTCCCCATAAATCTAGAATTGGTTAGGTCAATAATGATTTCAAATGTTAGGCTTACAGAACCTGTTGAGGAAAGAGTAAGCTAATATGCCAATGCGAAAACCATGAATGGCCTTCAACCATAGCTATTTAAGCATAGCTGTTTGAGGATTAAAAGAGAAAGATTAATGTTCTATTGTTCTTGCAGGTTTACAGGAAGAGGTGCAACAGTGCTGCATTGAATGTTTCACCTAATTGATGCACTTCAAAATAGGTTGTTAGAGATTCAGATACGATTGGTAGTACATCTTGTTTCTGATAGGTATATATATAACAGAGTAAATTCTGGACTTTGTAACTGTAAATTGATGCAAGTTCAATAGTATTTGCTTCTTTTGAGAACTCTTGTTCTCCACTGGATTTATGTAGTTAGCTGGTTTAATGGTTCTGTTACCACATGCTAGTTACTATTTGAGACAGTGTTGGACTCGGAAGACTTTTAGCTGGTTTAGTGAACCCATCACTTTGGTTGCACTGAAGGGGCAAAGTTAAAAAGGAACAAACTAAAGAGTCAAGTAGGAATAAGACCCCTATAAAAAGTTTAGAATGGAATCATGTAGCACTAACTGCTTTTATTTATAAACCTCTATACTGTATAAAACTTTAAGTGGTTCGTGTCCAATTGGAAGAAGATATGCTTGTGAGTGGACTGCATATCTTTGTTAAAATACCTTGCAGATTTAGTGCCTGGTTCATGTTAATTTAGTCTTTGGAGCATGATAACTTTTCTACATTTGTTTACAGCCACCATTTTTTTGTATAAATTATCCCAAAAGTCTTGGAGTTTTGACTGGACATAGGCTTTAGGACTAAAATATGAAGACTTAAGCATATTTTATCTTTAAGTATATTTGTAAACCCAATTTCTTCATCAATTGGGACAAATGAGTAGTGGCCACCTCATCCACCCATCAACTTGCCTTTATATTGCTCAGTGCTTTGTGGCCAATGAGTTGTAAATAGCTCCTGTTTTTCCAAAAGTTAACAAGAATGACTAAGCAAGTCCCACAGGAATCTTATTTAAGACTTACAACTTGGCTTTGAAAGTGTATACAGAGCATGAAGAGCTGATTCAACATATCTTTTCCTGCATTGTCTGATAGGCAGATTTGCTGTTGTGCATGCGTGTCTTATGCTTCCAACTTGATAATCTTTTCTAAATTATTTCTTTATAATCAAAATGATGTCACAGGTGACGCATTGTTCAAGGCACTTGATGATATAGTTATCAATTATCCTGCTTTGAACTCTGTCTTGATGTAGTTGTCAAATGCATGTCTGTTGTAACTTTAGTATATTTGACTTGAACAATCATGGGTGCTTCCATTGATTAAGCTTTATTCAATTCCAAAAAGGTGACTTGGGGTTGTAGAGACCACATTGGCTGTATGCTGAAATGATTTATTTAATGCAGGGAACTGATAATGCCATTGAGCGTTTTAAACAATGAGAGGCATCTATTCAATTGATTTATTTCCTCAACAGGCAATGTTTAATCCTGATGATGACTCGAAGCATTTGGAAAAATGGGTTTGTGTTGAATTTGTAAAAGGAGGTCCCCCATTAGAGTCCTGCTTAGGAATTTAATCAAAGGTGATGTCACATCAGATAGCATTGTCTGAAAGCCAACTTAAATAATAAGTACTCAATTATTCTGATAGCTTGGACTTAATCTAGTTGTGATTTGCACTCTAATAACTTACTTGGAAGACCTTTCTGAGGCCATGTCGAGTCAAAGAACAACAATGGACTCCCCATCTGTTTCTGTCAATGAGAATAAAGAAATACAGGGGAGTGGTGGGTGGTCACTCTCCATGGAAGAGGACATAATGTGGTGATTTCATGTGAACTTAATTGGCAGCTTATATCTAATAGATTCTCTTGTCTAAAGAAGATCTTCTTCATTGCTACAAAAGAGAAAAACCATAAACAAAGAAGAACTGGGTGAGATTGTTGATTTTTAGAGGTGTTCATGGTTCAGGTTCGATTGAGCTGACGTTTTTAAAAATCATACCAAACTCAAACCTGACCTACCCATAATCCTTACAATATATTTATATTAAAAAAAAAAAGTTACATCATATAATAAAATATAATATAATGTATACATATAATTATGGACTTTAAAAAAATATTTTTACTCATTATATTTTTCAAATTGTCATTTATTATTTTATATAATTTTTAACTTTTTTAATTATTATATAAGTAATATATACAATTGTATGTACTTCCCTCACAAAATGAGTGAAATTTAATTTTTTAATATAAATGTTAATAGATTTATTCAATTTCTTAATATAATTCTAATTATATTGAATGGCTTTCTTTTAAAAAAATGTATGTTTCTTAATTCTAATAGTTTTGAATAATATAAATTAATATTATAAAATTTTAATCATTTATATTTCAAACCTTACACTTTAGAAACATTTGTATATATCTCTAATTTCTTTAAAAATAAAAAAAATATTCACAAACATGACAAAATATACTAGTACCTATAAAATCAATAAATTCATTAATTATTAAATAAACAAATATGATTATCAAACTCCGCTCATAAAGTTTAAAAACTCTACCATCGATATATAAAATAATAATCTCTGTATTAATACTTTAAAATTTTTAAATATATTTGAGATTTTTATTGGAGTAAATTTCAAAATTATAATTAAATATAACACAAAGCATTATTAATAAATATAATAATTCTTTTGGGCCAAGCTGGTTCGGACCTAAAAATCTAAAAACAAGTCCGACTGGAGTTGGGCTGGACCTACAAGCTTGGTTGGGCAGCCCGGCCCTTCGAACTTAATTGAAAAACCTTTGCTCTCAAAGTGGCAAAAGTACATGAGGATCTTGCTTAGTCATTTTACAATTTACACAAAATTTACAAAGTATTCAATTTACAAAATTAGTAATTAAAACCTCTTCATGTAATTAAAATAGGGATTTTGAAATTTATAAAATAAAAAAATTACTGAATTGATAATAACTACATGAATTTCTTTATTTGTAATTAATTGGATATATGCATATATATTATATTTAACTCTGTTTGTGAAATTTAAAAATGACATTATATATATAAGATAAAGTCATAAAGATTTTTACAAAAAAATAATTCCAAGGATTATGCATAAAAAATAATAATAGCAAGATAATAGTCAATATCATTTTTTATTAATTCCTTTCCCTCTCTCTTTTTAGATCACATAAAATTATGTATATATATATAATAGTAATTCCTAAAGCATTCATAACAATCACATAAAAAATATTCAATTTCACGATTTTAAGATTCAAATCTTTAAAACATTCACAACTGTTATATAATTTTATTGAACTTTATTAAAGAAAATGACGATGTTTGATTTCAATCTGTTATATATATTCCGGTTAAATTTAAATTCTTATATTTTACTTTCGAATTCATATATTCAATATAAAATAATAAAAGAAACTAATATTTTAAGCAAGAAATTAACTAGAAATCATGATTTGAAAAAGTTTCAGAAGAACTATAATTAGAAAGCATAGAAACAAGAATAATAATAATAATAATATTAGAAAGGTGAGACTCTAGGATAGTTGTGTTCACTAAAAGACCAATAACCTACCATTAACACGAGACATTAGATGATAATTAAGGAAAGTTTGAGAGATCAAAGTTAAGGTTAAAATCCTACTATGTCTTAAATTTTGGTAGCAATAAACCAGGCTCTATCTTCATATCTCCTGCCCTGATCTCTCAGCTTTCTTTTTTGCAACTTTCATGCACCCAGTGCTTCATTCCTGCAAAATCGATTGTAAACCCTAAAAAGCATCAGTTCTTTCTCCCAGGATGGAGTACTTTTTAGCATTGTTTAATAATGTAAAGACTTGATTGTAATTTATCATTACATTGCTGCGGCTCCCGGAAACTGATGTTGCTGGGGAATTTGGAATGTACCTAGCCCACTGTTCCCAACAAGTCATGGAAATCAGAATCGAATAATGTCTTTAAATCTTGTTCGGAGAGAAAGATGAAAGATCATAGAGACTTTCACCAGCAGACATGAAACAGTTATGTCTTACATTTTTAGCTGCTGCGCTGAAGGCTTCTCGATGTGGAATCTCAGGATTTGCTGCTTTAATGCGCTGTATCTCCTCCCTTTCAATGTAATCAAGATTGCATGAATAGAACGTTTTCGATGGGAAAGATCAATCAGTATTAAAGCAGAAAGAACATATTTGTAAGTTTCCCTTACTTCATGAACCGATTGTAAGCAGATGGGAGCCTGTGTTTCTTCTCAGGAGCTGCCAAAACAGTTCCCCATAGATGTAAATATTTCCAAAAAGAATTACTATGCTAGCTAGAAGAATGTGGAGGGGAGTATTTAAGGGTTTCTACGTTTTACAACAAACGGTGCTTTGGGGGAGGATGGCTCGCTTGATGTTGATGAGGATGGAGATGGAGACTGACCCTTCCTGAAATCACCGCAGAAACTCTGCTTCTCCTTGACATGAACAACTTCCATTACTAATCAAATCAAATCTTAGTATATCTTACCAATTTTTTTTTTTTCCATTTTGAGATGTGGGGATATGTAAATATGCATAATTGTGAAGCTTACAGAACCCAGAAAAATGGAGAATTGCTTCCTTATTACTAGTTTACTACCACAAACTAATATCTGCACTCGGTCTCCACCTTTCTGATCTTTTCTTTCTCTTGGTCTAAAATGGAAACGTATGTACCTGGAGACTGAGGCTGGTTTGGGGATCGAGGCATTGACCTTGCAGTGGAGGTCTGGTGCTGAGAAAGGAGAGGTTACTGCAGTGACCGCATTTCACTGTCACAGTGTCCAGCAACCTTTTGCATGGGATCCCAACCTGTCAAAAACAAGAGAGCTAATCATACATAAACCCCGAACCAAGATATCATCATCATCATCAAGAAAAAAAAAAAGGACTGGATTATTTCTTTTCTCTTTCTTTCTTTCTTTGTAGCTTTTCATTGCCCTAAATAAGTACTGAATTAAATTACCGCAAGAACAGTGTTGCAGAAGTTGCAGCGGACATAGCAAAGATGCTCGGATTGTGGAACCAAGTCCATCCCAACTTTCTCTTCAAGGTTCATATTATCAAAGGAAGGGAGGGGAAGGGAAGAGAAGAGAAGAGAAGAGAATTGAAGAGAGGGCAGCTAGCGAGGTAAACAAGGGTGCTGTGGGTTTCAAAAGTAACGAGAAAAGGTTAGGGTTTTTGATGTCCTGATGCCAACAGGACGATGAATATAGAATGAGGTTGTGGGCTAGTTGGGTATCTATCTCTCTGTTTAGAGAGGATGGGGGGAATTGGTTAGAGCAAGAGAGTCCAAAAAATGAAAATCTTTGGGGTTTCTAATATTACTTGTCACAGTACCTGCTCTGCAATTTTCAGACATTCAGTTGCACGGGAACTCCATTCTCTCACACTCTCTAGAAATTAACTTCATCACCAATATCTCTCCATATACATCATTCCTTTACTTTGCACTCTCATTTTTGCCCTACATCATACTCTTTTAAAGAGATATATTATCAGTTTAAAGAGTTAGTTTTGTAATGAAAATTAATGAATTTAATTTTTCATTTTTATGAGATGGATGATTATGTTATCATGTTAATAGTAAATGTCTAGTTAGATAAAAAACCAATTAATATTTATATGTATTTATCGATACATGTCAAGAAAGATATAATAACAAAATCTATCTCTTTTTAAAAATTCTTATCAATTTGACATTTCCAACCCTCATTATTGTCAATGAGCGAATGTGTAGTACTAGTCGGAATTTGGATGCATACACGTTAAAACTCAAGGCATTCAGAACAATTTAGTTGAAATTGCTTGGCACAGACACCCTAGGCTAGCTGTCCTGACTTGACCCTATTCCTGGCTAGCTACGATATTGTAATTGAGGTGATCAATCATCTAGTTCTCTGAAAACTACCATGATTTTTATCGTTTTAATTTTTGAGTAATGCTTATGGAATGGAATTGAGTAAGTTTATATATTGTTTAAATCGATGGTAAGTGGTTTCTGGATTTATGTTTTACCCGCAATCTTACCTCTTTTTCATGCAGATCTCAGTGGAAAAAAAACAAAAAACAGGAATCAGAAAACCTTTTCCAAGACTGAGTTATCTTCCTGATGCACAAAGAAGACAAGGGATCCAGGTCCTTTGGGTGGCATGGTAATGGGAATCAACTATCGTTCACATCTTCGAACCAAATACTTTTCACAGCCAAGCAGTTAGTCATTGGCCCCCAGAGGTGGGGGCCTGGCTTGGATAGAGTTTGAAAGGGTGAGAAGATAGTGAAGAGATGGGGTCCTGTCCATGCATTCCATCTTTTGTGGGTGCAATGTTAAACAAGGAAAGCTGAAAGAGACGGATCCTACAATCACATGTCAATGTCACACAAGCACACGCACAGTGTTGATAGCAGCAGTACTGATGATATTTAGGAGTGAGAGAGAGCTGAAGGATGGGGGGGGGTTCCTGTCTTTTTGTGACGGGACGATTCCACAATTGCCAAACCTGGAAATAAAGCTAGTTTGACACTCGGTTTCCTCACCTTTCTTTGCTGGTATAAATCGACTTCCCCAAGGGTGCTTTTGCACTCAAGGCCCTGGCCTTGGTCCGATGTAATGGTGGTTTTGCTTTTTCATTTACTTGCTTTTCCTCCTTTGGGGTCTCTCTCTCTGAATTCAATATATATATGCATTTGTTTGCCACGAGATTCCCCCATGGTACCTCTCTCCTTGATTTTGTTACCATTAGTGCATCGCTCATTTCATACGTATAGTCCTGTTGATTAACGGATATAGACACAATGATTAGAGCTATGGAGACCCTGTTTCTTATCCATATCAGGAAACTTTGAATTGTGATTGGACAGCTCTTTTACGTCTTTGACAGAAGCAGTACCCTTCTTTTTGACATCAAGCCCCCAGCTTTCTCCTCCCAAGGTACGGGAATTTTCATTAATCCCCTTGTTGAGTATGCTTTGGTTCGGATCAAAATACTACCATAATTGGTTTGACGAATAAAAACAAATATACTGCTTAATAAATATCGTATCATGGATCCTAGTTTTATGATTGATTCAATCATGTGAAATTGTTGTACGATGGATTATTGGGTTCTTCGTCAAATTTACTACTATAGTATTATATATTATCTTTTTATTCAAAACTTATCATATAATGTTAGCCAAGTTAATCGAAAAGGACTAGCATATTTCAATGCCTCATACATGTTGAGTCGAACTCTACTGTAAAAATTTTAATTATAGAATAAGTGACGCATTTTTAATGAAATTGATAGCTTGAAATAAATCATTAAGGGTGTTATTTTTATGCACACATTTCATGAATTTAATGTTCTTACAGATTCTGTTAGTTAAATTTGATGTAAATATTAGTCTGTTTCTTTAAGACGAGTCCTTCCATAAACATAATCATGTTCATGTTTTTCAATATTAAGAATCAAAATTTTGCTTGAAGGATAGTCACTATTGTATATTTTAATATTGTACCTATTATTTCAAACCGGATTAGAACAAATTTTCTTCGTTCTGTTCCATAGACCTGATCCTAGCATAAAGTTTGACCAGTTTTTACCATGCCTCAGCATTAAGTTTTAGCAGATGCAATAAAGAGCCATAATTACATGAAGCAGCAATTGCTCGTCTTTGCCAATGACAATATGGAGCTAGGTTTGGTTGATAATAGATTGTCAGTCTTTGGTGATATGCATGGGAGGGAGGCACTGGCAAGGAAACCATTAGCATTGCCCATATTATTGTAAAGGGTTCTTTGTGAAGAGAAAGAAGCGTTGTAAATAAGTAAAAAGTATATATTGAAAAATAACGGAAAGGAAGATTGAAACAATTACTGAAATACTATGTGTTGTGATAAGTGAAAAAAAAATAAATGAATAATAGAGTAATGATTGAGGATAAGTAAAGAATAGATAAGCGGTAGAAAAAGTTAATTAAGAAGCATTAAGTAGAAACGTGTTCGAGAGAGAAGCCCTAGGTGAAAATGTTATAGCCTAGAAAAGTGATTTCAAACGAATTATGAAGCACTTTATAAATAGTACCAGAAGTAACGGTTACTCAAAAATAAGTTTTAACACATGTAATAAATAATGTTATTAAGAAGAGTTTTAATGTTGAGTAACCGTCATCTTTCAACAAAAATATTAAGTAATCGTTATTGAACTTTAATGTTGAGTAATGATTAAATATCTTATTGAAATAATGGGTTTTATGACTATTAGTAGTAGAAGGTAAAGCGAAAAGGTATATAGGAAATGCTACATGAGAACAAGTTAAAGAGATAAAAATGTACGTGAATAGGTGTGAGAAAAAAAGGTGTATGTGAACAGATACAAGAGAACAAAGTAACGGTGAGAGAGAAAAATATTTGTACTTCAAGAAAATGGTAAAAAGAAAACTTATTAATTATTTTTATATCTGAGCCATCAAGTCAAATTCTTTAGAACATCTCAATATGAAAGTAACTCATGAACTCTGTACTTATTCTGAATTATTTTCATTACTATTATTGTAAAGTGATTATTCTGTGCAAAGTAGTTGTTCTATTTGTATCAATTGTTCCACATAAACTATGTTTTATTTATTCTAGTTGTTTTGTATGAAATAGTGTTTCAGTTGTTTTAGTTGTGCTGCAAGAAGTAGTGTTTCACTTATTTTAATTATTTTGATTATTTTCTATACAATATTACACTGTGAAATCATTTTAAAAAGAATACGTTAGTGGCCAGAATAAACTATTTACACATGTGAGCTTATAGCGAGTAATATAGAAGTGATTGTAGGCTTGTGGCTTATACCTTTCTAGAAGTAAATATTTTTGCAGACTCCCTCATCAAATTTGGTGTTGATAAAATTGAAATGTCTTATGCATGATAATAGAATGAGGTGGATTTTGATGATATTTGTTTATTGTCTTTTTAAGACTGTTACAGTTCATATTTTAACCTTCATTCGTACATTTACATTTGATTATTTTGATGAAGATTATAATGATGTATCAATTTGGAAAATAGTGGAATTCATGAGATAAAAATTAGCTGCCAAGAAATTTTGGCAACGAAGTCGTTGTAGTATAGTGGTGAGTATTCCCGCCTGTCACGCGGGCGACCCGGGTTCGATCCCCGGCAACGGCGAAGGCTTTCTTTTTCCTTTTAAAAAATATTTTTATTGATCGATTTTTTTTTTTTTTTCGGAGAGTGGAGGGAAACACAGCATTTCGTGACTTCAGTTCCCGCCATCAAAACCATCTCTCTGAATCCCTGTTACTTCGCCATTCTCTCTCTCTCTCTCTGTAATTTTGCTTTCTACTAATTTCTTTGAATGGCGAAAACTAAAGAAGGAGAAGAAGTAGCGAAATCAGACGGTCTGGAGATCATCTCCATCGGATCCCTTTACAAAGGCCCCTGGGGCAAGAAGTATTGGAGCTCCTCTAGGGTACGTTGTGTTTTTTTTTACTTTCTTTTTATTATCTCTCCTTTTAATTCGATGTTGAATGATCTCGTTTACGTTTTGTTTGGCTCGGTTACATAATTTGGATTTTCTATTGTTACGAGCGAAGACTGGAAGTTAAAAAATGAAGAGTGAGATATAATTCGAGAATTTTTCTCATGAAAAATTTGAATTATGACTAAATTAACATTTTTAAACTCTAGTGATTATTCATATATTTTTGAAATTATATGTTTAAATGCAATTGAGTAGATATTTTCAAGCTCACAATTTATATATGCCTTATCAACTAAAGAAAACCAATGAACTCTTATTGATTGCCGATATAAGTAATATTTTTATGCCAATTATGCTGTGAAAATGTAAACGAAATATTGGAAGTTCTAATCGCATATCCTAAAAGGTTTTGGCAATAAGAAAAAAACTGAACTAATATCTGAAGATTGAAGAAAAAGGATTAAAAACGTGTAACTGTAATAGGAAAGTTTAGTTTCAAAAGGCTACATAATTTAGTTTAGGAGAAGTGAATTGTGAGAAAAATAGAATAGAGGACGTACCACTTAAGCAGTTCAATGACTATTTTAAATGGAAAAGCTATATTTATTTATTTATTTTTAAGTTGAATTAGCTTAAAATGAATTGAACTTTGTTTACTGAAGGGATAGATAGTTAGCAAAATTTGTGTTGAACTAATAAGCTTATTGGAGGATATGGGGTACCTCATTGTAATATCATTATGTTGGTATGAGCTTCTGTTTCATTTAAGTGGTTTAATCTTGTTGTTCTGTAGGGTAAAGATCGATATCCTTATCCTGTGGGATATCAAGCTGTTCGGGCTCACAATGGAAGCACTTATAAGACGGAAATTCATGAAGGTCCTAAAGGGCCTTTATTTGTGGTGAGTAGGCAGACTTAAAGTTTTTAGCTTGCACTTGCATCTTCTTTTCCAGTGTTACTTTTCTCAGTCGGTTTACTAAAGTATAAGTGTGCCTCTATCTGTATGCAGATCTCTTGTGATGGACAATCGTGTTCTGGACAAACTCCAGACATTGCATGGGAGAAATTTCAGAAGACAGGTTGCCCACATTTGAAGATATGGCATGGAAAGAGATTCTCATGCAGGATAGATGGTGTGGAGGTATACCTTGCTGCTTCCTTAGCAGTTTGAAGTTGCATTTTGTTTTCCTCTCCTTTTTTGGTTAATGAGATTGCTGTTAAAAAATTAAATATGGATAATTGTGGCTTTGCTGATATTGCCTGTATGTTCTTCTTTTTAATCTGGATGACAATTCATCTCTACCTTTCCTTGTTTTAGAACTCTCTTCTGTCAAATCCATGCACTATATTTGTTGATGGTCTGTACCTCCTTGGTCTCTAGAGGGAAAATTTATTTCAGAGGAGATATTTCCAAATTAAAACATAATAATCTAGGGGCTGCTCTGGAGACTATTCAAACTTTAGCCAAAGTGATGAGAATGTGTGAGCATGTGGAATCCTTGGAGTTACTGTCTTTATCTGTCATCTATACCTTAAAGACTAATCTCAGAGACCCTTAGATTGAGAGTAATAAACATGATCAAGTTCTGATGTCAAGGTGAAGCGGTATGATACAGAGCATATAAGGTGAACTTTTTTCTTTGGCAGATTTTTGTCTGGGTGGCTCAGGTTATTATATTCTTTGCAACCTACGCCATAAAAGTGCTCTACAGAATTATTTTACAGATATTGATGTCAATTATATGCATGCATTTCATATACATGTTTTAAACCTTTTGCTTGTTCTTGGCTGTTTTTTGTTCTTTGTGGCGCTTCTTTGGACTACTTGATTCTGCGCTGTGTTTTACTTGCCCAATGGTCAGAAAATCCATTTCCTGTATCATTATATTCTTATTTTTCCTTAAATTTGGATAGGGAAAACCATAGATGAATGCATAGAGTAAACTCCTTTTTTCTTTGCATGTAACATGCAGTTTTTTGGATTCAAAAATCCATTAATCCAAAGGTTACTTCGGGAATTGGTGGCAAATGTCAATGGAACAGCAGAAAGGAGTTTGTTATCTTCCAGATTCTGCAATGGGGCTTCTATAATGGAACATGACAATCGGAGCTCAAGTATCTGTACTCCTCCTGATTTACTACCATACATGGCCAGATCACAGATCAGGAAAAAAAGAAGTACAAGGTGTGAAATAATGCAAAACAGGAATGAGCCTGGCCTTAAACGACCCCGATCTAAGGACCTGACTTGTGATGCCGAGCCTTCAAATTTAGTACAAGGGAATCAGGTGAATCCTAAACATGGGTTTCCTCACACTGCTTCAAAAGAAGAAAATGAAAAACTTTCAGTAGCATCAGCAGTGCACTCAAAATCAGTGGGGGAAGATAATAACTACTCTTCTGCCAAAGATGGGTTTCAATTGAAATCTGTTGATTTCTCAGATCATCATGGGGAGAAAGAAGTCAAGAGCAAGTTCGTTAGTTCCCAAAATGCAAAATCCACTAGGGTAGCTAACAGCACATCTAAAGAGGTAAGACTGGTTATTACATCTTTCTGTCATTTTAGTCCATCCCCTTTAGAAGAAAATGCTGATGCCTTTTAATTCTCATACATGTTTCTTCTGTCTTCTTGCAAAATTTAGGTGCTTATAGCTTGTATTAGTCTTACCAGCTGAGAGCTATGCTCTTAGAAGCTATTTCACCAAAATTATCATCCTCTTCCCTTTCGGGGAAAATTTATTTTAAATCATTGTTTTATAGTCAGTTGGTACAATATTAGAAGCATTCTTCACTTCTTACAGTTGGATAGGTCAGGAGATACTGAACTGGAAGGATTCGTTTTTCTGGTAAAAACCAATGCCAAAGCTGGAGATTCACCAGTTCCAAATGACTCCCTGGGCATCAATGATGTCCATCTTTTTGCACCTGATACTTTGGATTTTGCGGAAGGTATTTCTTCTTTGCAGTATTTACAGTACATTGTTACCCAGGTTCCTTTTCAATTGTTGATAATTTATCATTCTGAGCTTCCAATATTTAGTAGTTGACCACAATATCAATGCAGATGATTGTACAAATCTTGCTTCAAGTGCAAGGGACACAACTAGCAGTGTGAAAGAAGAGTTAACTTCTGCTAATGTAGTCATTTCTGATGGCTTGGTGACTGAGTCTCATCAAGAAGATGAAGTAGGAACATCTAATTCAAATACAGGTTCTGAAAAAAGTGATTCTGATTCAGTCAGTCAGGAAATGGCTAAGTTGATGATGACGGTTTTACTTCCTCAAGCTATTCCTTTACTTAAGGAGTCTTCAAAGAAGAAAAGGGAAATTATTAACCCATACAAAGTGTTGCCCCATGTGGTGAATTCTCGAGTGAACAACATTGAAACTAACCATTTGTTGAATCTTCCATCTTCTGGTACAGGCAATCTTGAAACATTTGCATTTTTCTATGAACATGTTATTCTTTGGCATGTAGTATCGAACACCTTTAGTCCCAATACTTTGTAGCTTCATGCTAATCTTTTTCGTGCCTCTCGATCATAAGTTTTTTCTGCTAAACTTGCAGCCATCATCCTAACTGAGGAAGCACATGCAGAACAGGACAGGGGAATGCATACCCAAAGTATAGACCATGGTTCAGTTGTGCCAAATCTTGAACATGTGAACTCTGTTATTCTTGACAGTTTTGAGGATGATCAGGGAGGGGATCATGTAGCTAAGCAAGCTGTATCGTTTTCCAAAAGTGTGGAGGTTGATCAAACTAGTTTCAATAAAGACACACATCATTCCAATATTCAGGAACAGCTTGTTGGTATCAATGTGAAGCAGGAAACATCAGATTGTTGCGATGAGATCTCTGAAAACCAAGATACAATCTGCCATAAGGAAGTAAACATGGCTTTAAATAAAAAGCCTCACGGGAGTGACATAACGATGTCTGAGTCTGCTTCAGGGCATGTGTCTCTAATCATGAAAGCTTTCTCTGAAGATATCCAGGGTGTTTGTGTAAATTTGGATGAAAACTCAGCAGATATTGAAAACCATTCTATGGAAAAGAAGCCCAAGAATGCACTTAATTGTGCTAAAGGTAATGACATTCATCCAGCCTTTCTTGAAAATTCAGCTGTCAATTTTCTTGTAAGTCCCCACAGGGCAAGCAAGTATTTCCTGAATTGATTGACAAGATATCAGTATGGCTCAGAATGAAAGGTCTTAGTTTCCTACTAGCCTGCTGTCAACCTATAATTAATTTTAAATTTACCTTCATAGTTAGAAACTATGTCACTCAGAACGGAGCTTATATTGTCCAATGTTGTGAAAATATGGCTGTAGGAGCTGTAAATCATGCAATTTACTTATATCTGATTGTCAGTTTACAAAATTTAGATATCTTGCACTCATGATAATTTTATTCTTTCTGTCTCAGCTAATCGTGATTTTTATGATTTTCAACTTGATGCAAATAATCATGTTTCTGCAGTTGTAGATACAAATGATAATAATCCAAGTGGCATTGGAAGTCCTGTGCAATTATCAGGGAAGGACATAAGTGCTGACACCAGGACTCCTAAAACGAACTCTTCCTATCAAGCCCAGCATAAAGTATATACTAGAAAGAAAGTCTCAAAACAAGCTTATTCAACTAGAAAATACACTGGTCCTCTCTCTGAAAGTATCATATACAGAAATACTGGAGATGATTATGCCCCTAATGAGTCTGCTACAACAGGAATTTCACTTGTTTCAAAGAGTTGTCACTCTTCTGATGAAAAACCATGCAATAGAGATATCTGTGATGCTACAGACATGCTTGAAGGACAGTCGTATGGACTGCCTGTGGAGAAAACTACTACAAATTGCAAACCTGAAATGAGTAATATGCCACCTGTTCTATCTAATCGAAATCAAAAGTTGGTTTGTGCCTCTAAAGCAAAGGATGCATCATGCTTACTTGTTCCATCTGTTTCGCTTGAAAGGGGATTTCAAGAAAACTGTCACAAGGAGAGGCTTGAGCATAGAAGCACTGTAGAAAATGGCTGTCCTGCATCATGTCAAAATCAGGTTACTAGTGTTTTTGACACGAACAGATCTAAAGCAAGGGAAGTTCAAGGTAGTTCAGATGTCAACTGTTGCAGGGATGTAGAGCTTAATTGTGATCTAAGGGGCATTGTCAACCTTGTAGGAAGCTATTTCCATCCTTTGCCTATTTCATCAGTATGGCTGCGTACAAAAGGAAATGAAATCCACATTTGTGTTTTATGTGGTCTTCTTGTAGATAAGGACAGAACCTTGTTCCTCTACAGGGTATCTATTGAAGAACCAAGTATAGGATGCCCTTCTTTTGTTGGTTACACATCATTAACATTGCCATTTTCAGAAGTAAGCTTTGGTGGGCGGATATGTTGTAACTCTTCAGCCATTTTTATTGTACTTATTGATTCCTTGACTTTGTTGCTTACCTGGTCAGCGATAAAATTTGTGACATTTTTTCTGTGCTTTCCTAGATTGATTCAGAAAGATGTGGCTTACAATTCACCCCAGATGGGCAATGTCTTGTTTTACTTGACGGTATTAAAACACCTTATTGCAGGTTGATTGTTTCTTCGAGTTTCTATCATGTTAAAACAGATTTGAAACAACAGTAATATTATATTAATATCTGATTTCTTTTCTTAGGGAAGGGATAATAGATTGTATCTGCTCAATATGTTCTTCAGGCTGCTCTAATGAGAATGGAGTAAAAATTGTGCGAGTAAATCATGGTTATGTTTCTTTGGTTGCAAAATTGGAAACAGTTGAAAGTGTGCAATGTATATTGGTTTGTGAAAATAACTATCTTGTTGCTGCTGGAACGAGTGGGAGACTGCATCTTTGGGTCATGAATTCAACATGGAGGTGAATGTCTTCCCTTTCTCTCTATCTAATATAACAACCTCTTCATTATCATAGCGGATGGTATGATCTTTGTTTTGTTCTGCAAAATGCTTAGTTTGTGGTTTTCAGCAGCAGATTCATATTGTAGCACTGAATTCAGCTGTTGTAAGGGAATGTTTGCTTTATATAATTTGAAGATAACCTTACTTTCTCCCTTTTCTTTCTACCCTCTCGAAACATGTTTTCTTGCTTAATTATTGTTATTGAAGCGTGCAAGTTTACCTGTCTTCCTTGTCCACTTTTTGCAGTGCATGGACAGAAGAATTTATTCTACCAGCTGGTGACTGCATATCTCCTTGTGTAGTGGAATTGAAGAGAATTCCAAAGTGTGCTCGTCTGGTGATTGGGCATAATGGTATTGGGGAATTTGTTGTATGGTATGTAGCCTTCTGTTTAAAATCGTTTTCTTTTATATTTATTTGGTGATCCTGAGTGTATATTATCTGTAATTGCTGGGTAACATTGTGGAAATATTAATTTATTAATAGGCACTCCGTTTTTTATATCCTTTCGTGCATCATTTTGTGCATAAGGCTCCAGAGGGATTTTCTTGTATTTGCCTCTCCGCATAAAATCTGATTAGTTACTGATAGAAAACATGTTTTATTTCTCAGGGATATTTTGAAAAGGCTCATTATCTCAAGATTTTCTGCTTCTGGCAATCCAATTAAGCAATTCTTACCAATCAGTTTATTCAGTTGGCAGCCTGTTTTCAGCTATGCTGATATGAATGGACGCATTGATGAAATCATCACAACAAAAATTTTGTTTTCTGAACATAAGGACTGTTTTTTTCCTCCATTGGAGGGGGAAGATATTGCTCTCTGGCTTCTTCTCTCGACTGTCTCTGATTTTGAGGATCAATACGAACGTTTACCTAGTAATTGCCAAGCCAATCCAGCCAGATCATGGAGGCTAGCTTTATTGGTCAAGGATAGGGTGATCTTGGGGAGTACACTGGATCCAAGGTACTCTAAAGTTCTATTTCTGTATCTTAAATCTAGATTGGGCTTTTGCACTCGTAATGAAAGAGACATACTGTTCATAGAAATGGGATCATTCTATTGTGTTTTTTTAAGGCAGTAAGTAACTTGTTTTCTGGTAAAAGATAATATTTTTCTTTGATGCATGCCAATCCATATTTGGATCTATGAAAATTTTCATTTTATTTCCTCCAATTTATGTTTCCCTTCTCTGTCTGTAGTAACCAAAAGAATTTGGGAACTGCTCATCCTAAATTGTAGAATATACTTTTGATCTCCTTAGGCTATCCTGTTTCCCTAAATTATCTTATTACTCATTGTGGAGGTATATGCAACCAAGTGAAGATAGGTTGTGAAACAAAACAGTATACTATTTAGTGTGCCTTTTCAAGGAAACCTAATTTACTGGATTACGTTCCAAGGTGATCATTTATGCGAGAGTGCATTGGGTACTTGCAGCTGTTTTATGTGGTGTTTGGGTTTCTATAAAGAAAGGAAGAAACAGATTGCTACTGTATCAATTTTATTTAAGCTGGCTAAGTATACACTTGAGAAAAGAAGTTTCTGAGACTTAGCATGTAAATGTGTCAAAAAATAATTGATGAACTTTACTGTGCAGGGCTGCTGCAATTGGTGCATCATTTGATCACGGGATCATTGGAAGAGATGATGGGCTAGTGTATATGTGGGAATTGTCCACAGGAACTAGACTTGGTGTTTTGCATCATTTCAAAGGTATGACTGAATTTGCTTTCGTAACTCCTCAACCGAGAAAGTGGAATTTGTTTCTGTTATTGTGAATTGAAAGAAGGGGAACACTCATCTGACAAACAGCATCTTTCCTCCTTGGACATTCTAGACCCATGGTTAAAACAGCAGAATTTTTACTTAAAAAACTTTATCTGATATAATTCTATTTAGAGAAAGGAGAAATAAATTGTCTCGCAAAATCACTTGATTGCCCAAATACAGGAAACACATCCTCTCATCTCTTGTCTTGCTTAGATTAGATCTTGAAGCCACTTTTTGTGTTCATCCATCTGCCGTTTCATAAAATTCAAATACTTTTAACAGTATTTGTTGTCTTAGTGATAACAATGCACGTGCATCTAATTGCTTCCATGCCCTTCTTTTTAAATGTTAGCTATTAAAGTAAAACTCCTTGATGGGCTCACTTAGTAGTTTGTGGTTTTTGGAACGTGTGGTTCCTTGATAAGGTATTAAAGCTTTTTGGATCTAGCAGTTCCAACTTTCGAGTTTGAATTTTGACTTTTACTATTCTTCCTTTTTACGGGCCAATGGTTGTACTGCTGAAGGCGACAGCCTCTTCCTGTTCATAAAGTCCTCATCCCTAGTGAAGGCTGGATTCCATCTTAGGTTCTTGATATAATCACGAAAGGGACTTTTACCAGCCATGCTAGTTGACACCTTTGGCTGTCTTTTCTTTATCCTCTTTAATTAGATTTAAACGAGATATGTAATATGCCTGTACTTGATCCACATGGCCAAGGCAAGGGACTTACGTCAAAGGGAGCAATGTTAGAGATCAAAATTAAACTCATTCATGAACCTTCACCATACAGCCTAAGCTATTAGTTGCTTGGTCCTTTGACATTCAGGTTTCGATTATAATGAACATAGGAGAACCTCTGGCTCGGTTGTGATGAATTTCGATGGACTATAAGCTTTCATACTTAAGCTTTGCTTCAATATTATGCGTACATAGCTGATTTTCGACTGTGATATGGTGATCAGGTGGCAGTGTTTCATGTATTGCAACTGATGATTTGAGGCCAGATGTCGTAGCCGTAGCTGCTGATGATGGCCAGCTGCTGATTTATCTACACAGCCAAGAGAACTTTGCAAAATAAGTAAGACACTAATAGCAAATAAGCTATTTGGTCTCTTCCATGGCTTCTTCTCAGTGCTTCAATATGTAACTGTGCAGTTAATATTCATTACAACTCACTCATTCTGCTGGGTCACATACACATTTTATATATGGATTTAGCAATATAACAAATGTTTGTTTCAGCTGGAATGAATTATACCCATGTTGAAAATGCCTAGATCTGGTTTTTACTGTTTTTCGTTTTGCTAAACGATATGCTCGAGTTGTTGCATCACTATGATTAAGTTGCCGGAAGTTTAGACCCACATGGCGATGTGGAGGCTGATGTGTATTTTTTGGCCATTTTAGGTGCTGATTGGGATTTCTCTTTGCCATTGATCGTGCTGGAACCAGTGACTGTCAAACATAAGGCTATGCTAATCCAGACACATAAAACAGATGTGCGGTGAAAGATAAAGATAGCTGTTTTCCTTTTTTAAATCACGTTCAAATAAAATAGATCTAATTCAATTCTTACAAATATAAATTAGAATTAGCTACCAAAAAAAAAGCATATACGTACAGACATACATATATTATTAAAGTAAGTTTTTACTTATCAACCAATTAAAACTTCTTAGGAGCTTATTAAGTGGTTAATTGCTGCACGTTTATTCATCAATTAGACCTTTAAGCATTATTTTTTTTTAAAAATGATATTATAAAATTATTCTTATTAACTACATATAAAATAAAACTGTGACATATATATATATATATATATGTACTTAATTAAACAAACTGATATATGATTAAATAATAGATTTAAATTATTATAGTATCATGTAATTGCTAAAATCATACATGAATTTTGCAATAAAAAAATATATCGATTAACTATTGTGATAATAAACCGAGAAATATAAATTTTCAGGTTGTCGGGCACGTAATTTTTTTATGGCAAAGAATGAATTGCTGCAGTGTTTTGAAGTGTAGTCCTTTTTGCTTTTTCGATTCCTTGACTGTTTCTTTGGCATGCCTCCATTCATTCCTTGCGTCAAATCTTGATTCAATAGGCTTTAAATTAGAGGATCTGAAAAAGTTGTGCTGCATCTGATCAGTAGATCCAAATGATTCAGAGAAAAAGAAAGGGAATGGGGAAAACAAGATCTGAAACATTCTTGGGTGTGTGGCTATTGACTTCAAACTGTTACAAAAAGTTACAGCCCGGACATGACAGGACAAAATATAATTAAGGTAGATCACAGGGACCAGCCATTTATGAAAACAGTGGGCCTCTAACGTTCTCTCTTTGCCTTATTCATTCAATGCAGGGCAATCGTGCCCCACTCCCGCTCTTCACGAGAACAAAAAAGTGTTGGAAATCTTCTATCAACTTCTTAACTTTTGCCCAAAAGATAATTGAATTTCAGAATGTTTTCAGGTTCAAATTTCAAATCCCACTCCAGAAGGTAATCATCTCAGACCAAATACACCTTTGAATGATCACAAAATAATGAGAGACAGATTTTCAGATTCAAATTCTATGCCTTATTGTATTAAACTTGGAGGTAAGACGAGATGCATTAATCCAAAAAAAAGGAACTGCCATAAAGCAATCCAAAATGTGAAAAATACCAAATGATAGTAATGATAATAATCCAAGTTTGTGACCGTATCTAAAGACAAGAAGCCACTAATTCAAAAACTTTCTACTTAGAGCTTCCATTGGGTGTCTTTGCTGCAGGTTTTCCTCCAGGAGAGTTGAACTCATCCCAAGCTTCAATCCATGTAACCATGGCATCGGCTAGCTTAAGGAAGTAGGGATCCACTTCGCCCAGCTTTGTCTTGACCTGATCGGCAAGCGCAAGGTAACATTTCTGCACAGTGGTGCAATCCTTAGGGAGGACAACAGACTGGAAGAATGGGATTGCTTTTTCTTGCCAAAAGATGCCATTGTACTCCTTTTTGAGGTTAACAAAAGGGTTGCTGGCTTTGCTGTGCCATATGTAGGGTAGACCAGACTTGACTCCCAGTCCCAAATGGTCACATATAACCTGCACATTCAGAGACACACATGATTAAATACAAGAAAATCAGAGGTTAGCAATGAATTTCATAGTAACATTTTGTATTGTCACATGTTCTGAGGTTAGCAATGAATTTTATAGTAACATTTTGTATTTTCACATGTTCTAACTCTATCTGTCATATTGTCATGTATAGACAACATGTCTGACAAAAATACCTAACTTGGTTTCAGTATATAAAAATCCATAGCTTACAGTTATCATGAAACGAAGATAATGCTTGGACACAAAGGATTGGATGAGAAACAGTTCACTGAAACAGAATGATAGGGGAGACCACATGATGGAACCAAAGATGCAGAAAGAACAGTACCTTCATGCACCAGCCAGCCCACATATCATCATACCGTCCAATTGGCTGTCCATCACCCATGAGTCCAAAGTACATTGCAGGTCCGATGAGTTCGCGGTCAAATGCCAGATTCATACCGCACATTGGGAACAGAGTTCCCTTGGGAACTGTCATGACTGCATCAACATACCTTGAAACACAGAAACTAGTAATGAACAACTATACCCAAACCAAGTTCAAATGACCATTTACTCGGTTACATTCCCCAAGGTGAGATGCATATACCTAGTATTTCTCTCAAGAGGCTTGACAAGCTGGGTTGGTGCATCATAGTCAGGGATGTTGAGCCACAAGCCATGCGAAACCGCGGTAGGGGCACCCTCTCGGAGACTGAAGGGGTAACCACGGACAAAGTCTGCACCTTCCCTGTATGGATCATAGAGTGTGTTGAAGAAATGTGGGGTGGATGGCGTTAGGAGGTTCTTAATGTGCCGCTCAAGCGCATTGATATCTTTCCCAGACGGATCTTTGGCAACCTAAACATCAAAACCAGAAGATGTTAAAAATTGAAACTGTTGAAATTTTCATAGGAAGAAACAATCTAAGAGAACCTAAAGGAAGTAATGAAAGGTTCTACAAAACAAGCTAAATAACATAAAAAGAGCAAAATCAAAGAATAATTCAAATCATCATCTATCTGATTAGATCTATAATGTACAATTACATTACTCAAACTCTAGGTATAACAATAACATAAATCAACAGATTGCAAATCTAATATGCTAACACAAACAACCAAATCAACAGTTAATTGTCAGCACTAATATCATTATCTAACAGCAAATGCAAGCAATGACAGAGGAAAACAACCAACAATCCAACAAATTACTCTGAATTCAGCCACATTCACCAATAAATTAATATGATATGAAGAATTAAAGCTATCTTTCTTTCCCTTGTTCAGTGATAAACAAGACCAAGAAATAAAAATAAAACAAAATAAAAGCCAAAGTTATTCCTTACCTTCCCCTGTTTTTTCCCATAAACCAAACAAAGAACAGAGTAAAAAGAAAACACTACATCATTTTAAAGGGAATTAAAAACCCAAAAAGGAGAAAGCTTTAAGAAAAGGGTAGTAGAGCAACATACAAAGCAATCATCATCAATGGTGAAGATGTATTTTTTCTTGGAAACAAGGTAACCGAAGCATCTACAAGCAGAGTCCTTGAAGGAAATGCAAGAAGCCTTTGGACCCAAAATCCTATTGATATCGTTCCTGTTATAGAGCTCATAGTCAAAGCCATCGGGAACCCTGATGGTCTTTGAAGGGTCACCGTCTTGGACGATGATCAGATGGTATTTCTCGAAAAAGGGTCTCCACATCTCCAAAAAGTCAAGGTTTCTAATGGTGGGAATGACAATGTCGAGTTCATCTTTTAAGAGGGGTGTGGGTTTGGCTGAAGAAGTTGCCATGGAAGACAGATAGAGAGACAGAGACAGAGATGGAGAGGGAAACGGAGTCAAAAGAAGAAGAAAGAGCCAAGGAGTTCAACTTGAACGACTAAGGCGGAGATATGTCCCTCTCTATAAAAAGAAGATATTTTTATTTTTATTTTCTTTTTTTATTTTTTATTAGTCAAGAAATTACACCATTGGATACATCCTTCACGTTTTAATTACTGTGAATTAGGGTTCTTTAACCTCTTAAGCATTATCTCTAATATGATTTATTGGGGTGGTTTAATGATTTCAGTCAAAAAAGAGTCTATTATTTTATCTTATGTTAGTACACCTAAGAAAGTTAGAATTCAGTTTCTTTTAACAGGGAAAGTTTTTATTGCTATAATTATTTGGTAACCATACAATTATTCTTCCATATAGATTCATTAAAATCTAATGGTTGTTACCTTATTTAATAAATGAAATTCAATTCCAAAAAAAAAAAGTCTCCATGATTAAAATATCGCAACATAAAAATCTCGATAATGAATTTTAAAGATGGGAAGAAATTGTTTACTAGAAAGGAAAATATTACTTCTTACTATGTAATTCAAGACTTAAAAGTGAGTATTATATCTTCTTTTTTTTCTGTTCTTGAGTTTTATTAATATTTATTTTAAAAATATTTTCGAGGTGTGTATATATATTTATCAATCAAGATTAATTGTAGGTTTTTTTTTTAAATCTTAAAGGATAAAAAGATCTCAAAAAAATCAATAAAAATATGAGTGTTTCTTTATGAATAATAAAGATAGAATACAGTCTAATTGTCTTTAATAATTTTGCATAATTAATCCACAATTTTCTAGATAGTTTCCACTTGGTTTTGATTTATTAGGCAATGGTTGGCCCCGTCTCTTCCTCTATGGGCCAATGGGTTCAATATTTTCAACAGGAGATGCATGGGTCTAGTTGCCTTTTCTTAAACTTCCAAGTACACTGCTTAAAATTGTTATTAGTTTCTTCTAATCCTTTTATTCTCTAATCAAAATTCCCCCCTCTTTTTTAAAGTAATATTTTCACCCAAATAATTGGTTGGATACAAGTAGAAAACATGTGATTACAATGAATTTGCATCAAGAAAAATCAAAATGTATTCATTGAAATCACGATATTAAACAGTAATATGGAACAAATTTCAGATTATTATTAGTGTATTTGATTCAATAATCCGTAGTCCAATCATTGGATTGAAAAATAGAACGTAATGACTTGGAGGCTTGACATGGTACAAGGAAGAAAGAAAGAAGATAAAAGAGTTACAGAAGATTCTGACAGATTAATGAAAAATTAACATGGCTCCCAACATGAACCTGATAATCCGAACATGACAGGTTTTGGTAGTTTCATTTTGTCAGAGTGGAATATGCAAAAAAAAAAAAAGGGTTAAAAAATTAATTAAAAAATGGAGCAAAAGAGATTCTTCCCTTGATAGGAACGTGGCTGGACAGCCACAGGAAGGTCATGGGTTACATGTATTTTTCACGTTCGCAGCCTGTTAACAGTTAAAATGATACATTAACAATGTGACATGTTGAAGCCTCCCCTAAACGTTTTTGCGAAGCACATGGCACAGGCTACCTTCCCCTTGCTTTTCTATTGTTTTCACATGAAAAGTATCCAACCAAAAATGGGTTAATCCTCCCAACACAAACATATCTGACTTTGTGGCTGAAGAGGGCTTCTTCCAGGCCCAGGTTCAAGTAGCAGCTGCTTTCCTTTTCAGCTTCCTATATCATTTCAGCCTAGCTCAGCTTTACATCCCATTGTCCCAGATGATGCTGAGTCTTCCCACAGTTGTCAGTCTTAGCAGTAATATCCAAAATTGTGATTCGATTCATTCATAAATCCATGCTATATCTTCATTTCTTTAGCGGTAATGTTTGTTTGAAAATGTTCAGTACTTTGATACCCTAATGTGCAGTCCCTTGGGTGCTTCGACTCTTGGGAATTGCTGGATTTCATTTGTACCAGCTTCCTCCCACCTGCAGGGAAAAAACCATTTCCATCTAGTCAGTGCATTTGTTTTGGGCCAAGCGGGGGGAAAACTCTTAATGAGCTACTGTACCCAACCTGTAACTGGTAACAAAATAGTGAAGGAAAGTAGAAATTTGGATGATGCCCAATTCCTTTCCAGGACACAGCCTGCTGCCTCCTCCAAATAGGAAGCAGTAGTTGTGAGACTCCAAGTTCTTATCCTGCAGTTCCGTTCTGTTAATATTTTCATGTAATTGGAGGCTCAAAAAGCCGTAAAATGACCTATGGGATACTTCCAAGTTTGTAGTTGCTCTCACCAGCCATCTCCATGGATTGAAGGTTAAAGGCTCTGGATAAAGGAATGGATCATAGTTAATTTCCCTTGTGTAAACGTATATTCTCCACCCTTTGGGAATGGTAAATCCTGACAAAGCACAATGCAAAGTGTTAGATACTCGCACCACATTTTGAATCTTGTACCTTATCCCGCAACACAAGAAAGATTCTGGCTGTGTGGCAAAAACCTGAAAAAACTGCACAAAGGAAAAGTAGCCACTTTGAAGCTCAGAGTTCCTTTGAACATACCGTTTACTTCCATATCTTCTGTTGTCTTCCTCAATACCCCATTAACAATTGTAGCTAACCTTGAGGTTTCAAAAATTACCTGCATAGAAAAGAGATTGATTAAGCTTTAGTAAACAATAGATTAGCTGTAGAACATATCAGAAGCTGGTGGCAAGACTCAGATGTTGCTCACAGCACGAGTAAAACTCATAGACTTGTAATCATTCCAGTCGATTGCCTCCCCTGGCTTTTTCTTTTCCCGGATACTGACATGCTCTTCCTATGCAAGTAGAAGGGTACCAGGATCATCAAAACCATAATAAAGAAAACACTGAGAATTCAAGCAAACGGAACTGTCACTCACTCTTAGTTCTTGAAGGGCTTTAGGATGATCATGGAGATACTTGATGGCCATCATTGAAGTAGTCGAGACAGTTTCATAACCCGAGTACATGATAGTAATTATTTGATCAATTATCTCCTCGTCGCTGAGATTGTACTTTGAGTCTTTGCAATCTAGAAGGCGGTGAAGCATGTCATCGTAGACTGTCGAAAGGGCCCTTCTCTCCTCCATAATCCGTTTCAACATCTTGATGATTCTTCTCCTTCCCTGATAGAATCACCATTGAACACTGGGATCGAACTCCTTTATAAAAGATCATATAGAAATGTTTACAGGGCATTATTTAGTCTTTCAACGGTATACCTGGATCCCATGATGGTAATTTGTCCCTGGAATGTTTATGGGCAGTGATAGCGTTCCTACTAATAACTTATCAAAGTCTGGTTTGAAAATCTCATATAACGAAGTTGATTCCTTTTCAAGAATTTGCTTGAAGGATATGGACAACGCCATCTGACAGAGTAATTCCAAAAAAAAGATAAAGAGTTAAGCATACTGTTTGATACCTGGGTAAACTTTTTTCTCTTAAAATCTTAATCTTATAGCAGTGTCTTGTGAACATTTCTGATCTTTATTAACCATTTTTGTTTTTACTTAGGCGTTTAGGCATAATCATAGTCAATGTCAAACCTCATGAGAGTTTTCATCTTCTTTTCACTCATAAACTGTACTTTCCCTATGGTTGAAACAGTCTAACTATAAGGAAAGAGCAATGATGGCAGATTAAGACTCATGAACCAAAAGCCATTAAATGCTTAACAACTAATAGAAACAAACAGTTTTTGCACTGTGCTTCTGCTTCATTTACATCTAAAACTTCTTTCTCTTCTATTTCCTGTTAAAAGTTGTGCTTATTATATGCAAACCTCATTGGTTCTTTCTTGGATGTCGATAGTACTTTCTCCATTCCAGTTCTCAAGGAAAGATCTCATAAGCTTGTCAATTTTTGGGAGCAGCTCGTCTTTGATCACGAGAGGGCCAATGAGAGACAGCAATGACCCTCTTATGCGCTTGTGAGCAGAACCATGCACGGCTGCAATGTTGCATTTCCCTAGTATATCAAGCATGGATTGAGGGTAGCCAGGTACAAGCCCTTTTCCTTCATTCATAAGGATGTATCTGTTGAGCTCAGGATCCATGGAAACAACAGTTGGACACCCCAGTATGTGAGTCTTGAATAAACTTCCATAACTGTCAAAACAAATGTGAGAGATTTGCAAGGAGGAAACATGGTTTTCTTCTTCTTCTTCTGTTTTTTTTTTTAATTTGGCTTTACAATTTGAAGACAAATAACTAGAAGCTCCATTAGAACTGTGTTCTTGTCAAAGATTTAACTCTATTTGTCTCATGCAGCTTTATAGAGGAATGATTTTTAGTGGTTAGAGTCTCATTGTTAATCCATTCCAAACACATCCAAGGGACATTGGTCTTGCCTCTGATATGCAATCACCTTTTTATGATTGTTTCCATGCAAAGATACCGTATGCAACAAAATGGAAAGATCCACAAACCATGTCATGCTCATTGTTGTTATCTGATGACTTTCTGAAACAAGAAAAAGGAAGCTTCCCAGTTAACAAAAGGGCTGACCGAAGCTAAACTATTCTTCCGTTTTCATGCTATCTTTTAGTTGAAACGATCAAAAAACAGAACTTGCTACACTTAAAACAAAAAGAGGAAGCAGAAAAGTCACATTTACAAGTCAACCAACTTGAGAGAAAGAGGGGGAGAGTGTGCGGGGTGAGCAGAAGAAAGCTTACCTTGCTCTCTGCTTTTTCATGAAATTTGGTCCATGTTTGAGGAACTCTGTAGTCTCACCAAAAACCGGCCAACCCATAGTCCCTGGAGGCAAGCCTTTTCTTCTACTATATCTTATCTCATTCCATTTCAACATAGCAAAGCAGGTACAGAACCCCAAAGCAAGCCAACAAGCCACTACCATCACCAAGAATGCCATTGATGCTCCCAAGAAAACCTCAAGAGGAGTGCTGCAAAATGGTATGGCTTGTTCAGGCTTTTAAGAATGCAAGAGGTATGTGCCTTGACAACTACAACAGAGTTGAGGCAAGAGCGAGACAAAAGGGCAATTCCTAAATCGGCCAAAACCATACACCCACCTAATAAGCCCCTACTATTATGAATAGCTGAGTGTAGTAATAAATGTAATAATAAAGACTACAAACTTTAATCTTAAACAGAGAACCACTGCAGTCTTAATTGCAGTATCTTTTGCCTCAAAAATATGGTCAAAGATGTAACTTGTTAATACATTTGAAATGTATTTAGAGAGTTGCAATGCCCCATGGACTAAACTTAGACACAGAGTCAATACATCTGAGTACATCATACAAGATTGCATAGACAACATTGCAATCAACAAAATCATGTTTTTCTGTATGAATTCTGATTAATTCTAATTCAAAATTCACTAACGTGGAGTTGCTAATGGGGATTTTATGCCAGCTATTTGGCAGGGTTCCACTCAATCACTTGGAACACAATTTAACCTGAGGATGTCATGACGTGACTCCAAATATAAAAAAAGGCCCCAATTAAAGTTGTTGGGGGTTTGAGTCGAAGGCTAAATGACAGGAAATCATATTGGAGTTCAAAGTGTTGAATGCTACGTTGACTAGTGCTTACCAATCGATTTATCTGTTACATGACATATAACAGGGGACAAAGACCCTTAATACCTTTGGAAAAATACTGTGAGAGAGTGAAAGATAGTTTTGTTTTGCCTTTTCAACTCTGCTGCTGCAAAAAGTTTGAAATGCTATGGTCCTTGCAGCATTGTTGTAATGTGCCTAAAGGAATATCATGAACTGGCAAAAGAGAGTTCATAGAAATGGGTGCCAAGAAACTAGACAGGAACTACCTTTGGCAAATCAGTAACTGTATTATTGACTTTTGGACTATGCTCTTGATAAATATCTTACCAAAGTAGTTTTTTAAATCGACTGATAAATTACCTGTCAGTGTTTTAATACCCCATGAAACCCTTAAACCTTCATTAAATTCCTTGAAGGATAAACAAAATGATATGTATGTTTACCTCTACTTGATCTCCGCAGCCCCAGCAACAAAATTCAATAAGCCTTCAAGCTCAAGGTACAAATTCCAGTAGATGTTGCACGGTAAAGAAAAACATGTAAATTTAGCAGGTACCACAAGCCAGTTAAAGAGTCAATGACTTTTCTTCAAACCATTGATGACATTCAAGCATTAGAAACTTATTTTCATGTATCAAATCATAACTTGTACACAAAAACAATGTCAAACATGAGGAAAACGAAAAAGATAGCTAGTGCTTTACACACTTTGTTTTGGGTTAGGAGACAAAAAAGAAAGGTTTTCTAGATCCTTAGGACTAGCAAATGGCCAATTTAGACCCTCCCACAAAGTTTGAACCAAAGGGAGGAGCAAGGGGCATCCAATGCAACAATAGCACCTATTTTTTTTCTGTACCAGTGAAATTCCGAGAAGAAAGCACCCCATAGTTTTTCCATTGTTGAATGATGTGGGATGGTTCATGATTGATGCTCAATTTGACTTGGTTCACAACAAGCCGCAAAGAGTGGGTGGATGGGTTTTACATGCAGGGCCAAACTGCAAGGCCGTGTGGGTAAATGTCAGCCAGTCCCCACGTGCAATTGTTTTATTCTCTACTTTGATGTGATTTATCATTTGCCTCTGCACCTCTGGCCCTCTGCCCTTCCTCCCATTCTGCTACTATAACTGATTGCTCCTGTTTCTCTTTCCCCATCCATCTTAACTTTTCCCTTCCTTCACAACCCTTTCTTTTTCATAGTTTATCTTGGACCAAACCAAGAAATTCTTTAGTTTGGTTTCTTCAAATGTGGAAAGAACATGTTCTTTTGGTATCAAAAACATATTGTCAACCCCTAGTATAGTACGTAGGAGATTTATAGCATTTTCCTTCATCCACTCTGCATTAATCCAATTATGTTGAGAAAGAAAGCTGAAAAGCCCTGTAATCTGGATCTGGAGTTTTCTTAACATGGTTTTGGTGGAGCTAGCTCTAATAAAAACGATACAGGTTAAGCTTTGTAAAGAAATTATCATAGACAAAACCACGAAAATGGTGGGGTGGGGTGGGGTTGGGGGGGAATCTCTTGCTTTACAGTCAATAATAACCCATGGTGTAATATAAGCAAAACGAAGCATGCTTCCTGTCCAAGTCATATAGATAAAGGAAATCACCTAGTTCCTTTGTCCCTTTTTTTAATGCTAGATCCTAATAGACTTCGTAAATTTATACTCTTGAGATTGATAGCATGTGATAGATACTTCCTAATAGCACCTCACATGCTTCATTTAAGACACAAAGAATGAATAGACTACCCATGGTAGTTTTCAGAGTTTGGTTGAACATTAAGTCCTAGAATAACAAGACTGAAGCTCTGACTGAGTTTTTAAATATACAGTCTTTTCTTTTCCTTTGTTTTCTTTTGTGCTAAAGATCTTTTTCTTCTTACAAGGTCTGCCATGTTTTGGAACCCCCACCAATCCTTTAGTCAAAGTATTATATCCCATTGGACTGATCTGCTAAGCTGTGCTACCCAGAGTCAAAATTCGACTCAGTTCACATATTTCTTTATTTCTTTCTCCTCAAGTTGAACTTTCGGTCAAACTCTTGAGCCCTTGAGCCAAATTGGCAAAATCAGTAGGACATTGCTATTCTAGGAGTCTAGCTTATGCAATGATATATTGACACAAGCCAAAGAAATTAGATAATTTCAAATCCTCATGTGATTAGCTGCAAAACCAAGTTCTGAAGCTTTTGAATGGTTGTCTAAACAAGTGACCATTCCTCCTTGTCAGGCTTGAATTTTAATGAATAATGCAACTTATGAATTTGGCACATAAAGTATAAACACTATCTGTGGTGCTCATCTATAAATTTAAACCTCTGCATCATCTATCAATGCAACAACTTTTCTACAGTTCACACCACAATTTCCAGTTTCTGATAAGTTGTTACAAAATGCATAGTCCATCTGCCTTAAGGAGAGCATGTTGCTGATGATGATCCGGGCTGCATGCCAAAAATGTGAAAACAATTAAAAAGTGCTTTTTTTCTCTTAGGATGATATATGCACAATCAGACCATAAATTACAGTAAATGAGAGGTACAGGCCTATAGCTATCTGTTAGCCCCAAATTAAGATCTGAAGCAATTGCTGGTAACTATAGTTAAGGAGGGTGGCAATTGGTAATTGGTTTGGGTTTGGGCTGCAGCATTTCATGCGGCACTTTTTTACATGATTTGCTCAAGGTAGAACTAACCTTTGGGCTTAAAAGCTCATAAACTGGTTGCTTCTTGAGCTTTAAAGCCTGCATAAAGCAGGCCAGTTACAAAAAAAGTAGGAGTCTTACTAATGTGAAGAATGAGTTATGATCTTGTTCCAACAAAAATGGATTTGGGGCACAAAATTAGGTCTCTTATCAGCTAAAGCTGACTTAATAGTGGAGCAGACAACTTTTATGTTCAGCACATGCTATGCTAGTTTTAACTTATTTGCTGCACTCGGCAGATAATGCTTCCTCATACCAGCTTCCTGTTATGTTGCTCAGACTTGGGTACAATTGTCAGGTGAAACAGGTGTGTCCATAGCCTCATACTTATATCCATTTTGAGGCATCTGCTATGTGTCCAATAAGGAAAATGAATAGCTGAAAACAACATGGGTCACCTGTTTACTATGTGTGTACGCTACCCTAAGAAAAGGCCTCTGTACTTCAGTGCTAGTTCAATACACATGTGACTTCTGAAAAATTAGAAGAAAAAAGAGAAATACTGATCTTACCACGCATGAATGGACGTCATCACAGCCACACAACAGCTTGCCATTCAATTTGTCAACAGCTTGAAACACTCCTCCTCCATCACTTCTCTGCAGCAATAATCCCAAGCAAACATTTCATTTCAATTGAGATGAATATCCCTGATGCAAAACAATGGAACTGCTCATCTAAGAGCAAGATACCTAGGGTAAAATACGTACCTTATAATAGTTAACTGCGACAAAGTTAGCCCACCGACTGCCTGCTGCCCCATAGCATGAATCCAGCATACTAACAACCACTGCTGAATTGTCTTCACAAGTCATCCCTTTGATTGGAATTGAGTGGAAGTGATTTACCAAAACCAGAGATTTAGTTTTGTCATTAAGTGGTGCTGACTCTCCCCGGTTACCACATTCTCCTGTATGCTCCCCATCATCCCCATCTGAAATTAATGTTAAGATCTAATTTAGACACAAATTCTCTAATAAGTTAACTGATGAACTGAGGTAGTGGTATTACATTGATTTTCAACCATGTAGTTCCACTGATATGCTATTCCTTCACTTTCTTGCTTAGACTTCTTTGAAGTGAAGACAACCAGCCTTTGGTTGTTTGCAACCATATCCTTCACTAATGGCCAATCTTGACCATTTTGAGGCATGCTTGAGACTGGAAACCAATACTTCATTAAACCTGAATCTTTGAAAACTTTTGATAACCCATTTGGGGTCTCAACATAGTCTTCTAGGATCAGTGTCACAATTTCTGATGGATTTGCAGATAAAAAGGCCTCTACTTCCTTGAATGTGTCAATGGCAAGCCCCTATAAAGAAACATATACTTGTCACTACCCTATTTTCCATTCTCCAAACAATTACCAAAATTCAATTGAATTTCTGTTTCTACTCCAAGACGATGCAAATTGGAAATGTAAATGGTGTTTTCTGCTTAAAACAATGGGATCTGAATTACTTACAAACGCAGTATAATCATGGCACTTCCCTTCAAAAGAATGGCACAGCCATATGTCTCCTTTAAAATCATATGTATCCAGCATCAATGCTCGAACTCCATTCTGAAAAATGTAACAGTTTGTAAAAGAAATCAATCAGCTAGAGGTGAATTCCGGAATACAGGAACAGGATTACTCCGCACAAAAGAAAGGGTGCTTACATTTAACTGCTGTGTTACAGTGTCTTCCTGATTAGTAAAGGTAATTCGGATTCCAGTATGAAGCGGTTCTGCTTCGTTGGCAAAGGAATTGTGAGTCGTCAGAAACGCATATTTGTTGAATGGTAAAGAATCGTTCTGCCAGAAACATGACATCACAGTAAAAACAACAAACAAATTCATGATCTTGCCTGTTAAAAATAATGGCCATCAAAAACAGTGATGGGCAACAAGAACTGAATTATGTAATTCAAGGAACATAAAGAGACAACGATATAAACGTTACCACAAGCTTGAATTGGTTTGTAGTTGCTGATCGGATACATCTTGAGCCATCAAATGCTTCAGAACAAGAAAAACAAGACAGCCCCGGTTGGCAGTCTCCATCAGATGAACATTCATCCAGGAGCTACAATAAAGAAAAAAAAAAACAAACATCATTAAGATCAAAGATGACTTAAAAGACTACAAAAACCAAACCAAAGTACAACTACAACTAAAAAATTGCGGATAATTTAGTAACCTTGCATTGCCCATTAGAGCAAGCAGAAGTAATAGTATTAGTAACAGCAAAACAGAGAAAAACTGAAACCAGGAGCATGGGCACGTTTCTTGGGAGACCCATTGTCCAGAAAAACTGAAAAAGAAAAAGGGTATATTTGGGGTATTGGAGGAGGAATATAAATTGATGGTGGGTTTTGGAACTATGACCAAAAATCTATGGAGATATTGCCTCTAAAAATGGAGGCTAAGGAAAGGAAAGAAACACCTTGTCATGGAAAATTCAGGGGAAAACATGCGGTGAAACTGGCACTGAATCTAGTCCTAAATGACACAATTGGAAAGTGTGCTGTCACATTTCTGTCGTTCATAATTTCATGCTCAAAACAGATTGGAACAGAATCCATTTGTCTTCCTCCCTGCCCACTTTACCATTTTTGTTCAGAACTAAAGCAAATCCCATTGGCCTTTATATAACAATTAGAGTGGGATTAAAATGTCTTAAACTAGACTTAGGACATTAAATATACTATTCATATATTTATATAAAAATATATTATAAATAATCTATCGAAGTTATCGAATAAATTATCCTTCTTAATAAAAAAATTGACACAAATTAATCGAATTCAACTAATTTCGATCAATTAATTCGACATAAATTGATTAATATTCATTAAATAAGTAGTGTAAAAAAAATTCAATGGATATTTTTTTTCTATTTCAAAATAATTATTTAATATTACAAAGTACTCTAAATAGTAGTAACTATTATTACTTTTTGCCACGTAGCATTAAGTAATTGACCTCGAACTGCCACGCAGACTATGTTGAATATAACTGGACCAGGTCGCCAAGGCCCAACCTCGGTCCACGAAAACTTAACTACCCTGTCTTCCCAATGGCCTTACCAGTTTAACTCACGCGGCCATTTCTATAGGGTTGACGGTGGTTCCTTGCTCTGGCTGCTCTCTCTATTCAACGAAGGAGGGTGCCCGCCACGCTCCAATTTATACATAAGCTTCTTCGGTCTCAGGCAGGCGCCAAAAAAGGAATCTGAGAGAGAGCCCAGAAAAAAAACAAAGGACGCATGCCGACCCTTACGAAGCTTTATACGATGCAAGAAGCCTCGCAGCACAACAGCAAAGAGGATTGCTGGGTCGTCATAGACGGCAAGGTTTTTTTTTTTCCTTTTCTTTTCATCTTTCTTGGCTTGGTTGTTTTCTTGTTTTTGGGCCTTGAAGTGTCCAATACGATCTGTTTTGCTCATGGATTTTCTCCTGGGATTATGGTTTTGGCTCTGTTTGTCGAGTTTAGATTTGGATACTTTCTTGGAATGAACTAGTTTTAATAGATCTCTTTCTGTTCTGATTTTGGTTTACGGCAAGTTTAAACTGTCTTTGGATGATAACCCATTTCGTTTTACTTTCTTCTTTGCAATCCTCTTCCTTGGTATGATTACATTTTTTTCGTATGAATCTTCAGAACGCCTGCAATTTTTTATGGGTCATCTCAAACACAAAATACAAGTTGGGTTAACACTATGCAACGTTTAGGCTTTCTTTGTCGCAAAAGGGGTTAGATAAGATTTGCAAAACCCAAGTTTTCGAATTTGCATAATGCTTATAGGATTTCACTTGAAGAGAATAGTTATGGTTGTGTTGGGTTTATAGTATGCTTACTGGATTTGCTGCTTCTACTTTGGTAGAAAAGCTATATTTCCTTGTTTTGGGATGTGAACAATGAAATCCCTATCACAAGTCTCCTGTCTTTAAGCATTCTTTGTTTTAGAAAGTGAACAGCTTTTAAATAATCATGCCTCATCTAATTATCACGTTGAGTCATGGCTCCATATTCCTTTTTGATAGGAGATGAAGGTGCGTTTGGTTTGCAGGATGATGGATATGATAGGATAGGGTGATTATCATCTTATTCCATGTTTGGTTTGCACTTAAGTGGAGGATTGGATTGCAAAGAGGATTAGTTATGTTATTCTAAAGTGGCCTCATATGCCCATCTGCGATTATTATTTAAAGTGTGTAAATGTGTATCTAGTTACATAATTTTCCTAAATTTCAGCTAATATGTACTTGTAGAACCTTTTTAACTGAAATTACTGGAAAAGAAATTGACAAAAATCTTTAGTGTATTGTTGAGGAAACTGTTGAATAAAGGTGGAGTTCGTAATCGCACAATATTGTCCTGCTAATAGTTCTAAGGAAGCAAGCTACAGGGTCATAGTTCATTAGCCTTATTGAATTTGGTCTCTTAAATGATCAATGTTCATCTAGCTTCAAGGGCTTATGTACTAATTTTAACAGCTAGGAATTGTAGGATGCTACTTGACGTCCTGTGCTGACGCACTCATTAGTATCCAAAAGTTATTGTAAATGTTTGTAATGATTCCAATGGTTTTGGATCAATTCAGGTTTACGTACAATAAGTTGTGATTTCACATGATGAATTCCACCCAACACCTTGTATGGTACAATCATTTATGCTCAATCCTCCTTTTAAGGAAAAGAAAAAGTTATTCCGTCATCTCTTATATGAGTGTCATTAACTTGTTTCCGTAATTTGTCTCTTGATTGAAAATAAAACATCCTTTCCTTTTGTAGGTATATGATGTTACTTCTTATTTGGATGAGCACCCAGGAGGTGATGATGTAGTGCTTGCATCGACAGGTAATTTTTGCTTCCGACTGATAACTTTCTTATTAATTTTGGAGCTAAATGTGTCCACATTATGAAATAACGAATCCCCAAAATAACATGCTTCCTTTAAATTCTTTGAAGGGAAAGACGCAACAGATGATTTTGAAGATGCTGGACACAGCAAAAGTGCGAAAGAGCTCATGCAGACCTTTTGCATTGGTGAGCTTGACACATCCTCCCCAATCATTCCAGAACTTGAAATTTCCTCCAAGAAGGAAACAACTGATTACTCTCAGAAGCTCATGGGTTTGTCAAAGCAATACTGGGCGGTTCCTGTGGCTGTTGTTGGCATATCTGTGGTGGTTGGGTTCTTATACCTGCGTAGGAACTAAAGCAATATGATTTTTCCCCTATTGGTAGCTGAAAGGGAAATGTTAACCCAAATTTTGAATAAATAGGTGGATAAGGATTAAGAACATTTATTCATTGTTATTTTTAAAATCTGAAGGTAGGGTTTGATTAATTGATTACCTTCATTAGTAATACATGCATGCTAGCATTGAAAAACAGGGAAAATTCTATACATTAATACAAGGGGGACAGGTTTTCGTTGTCAAGATTGTTTGTTTCGAGTTTTGAAGCAGTTAAATGAGCCTGATGAAATGTAGGAATTGGTGATTTTGTGGGTATACGTCCCTTAATAATAAATACTAGTTGATGAAACATCCTTGGCTTTTGTCATTTGGCACCCAAAATACGTTAGTAATTGCAATATTTGAATGAGTGTAAGCATTTATACAACAGGTTTTAGGTGTGATGTTCTGCTTCAATTTAATAAGGTGACTCGCGTTTTGATGGGTAGTTAGCAGGTTCTAGATTCGATGGGGGGCTTTCTGAATGCTTGGCATTTCGATATTCTAATTAAGAATTGCTATGAAGTTCAACCCAATTCATCTTTCATCATATGAAGGATCTTTCAAAATGAGCGATGGATATTTGGAAAAGCCAATTAAGCGAGTAGAAACACAAGAACACATGAGCTCTTTTCTTTGTCAAAAAATCTCATAACTTTTCCACTAACAAATTTTCTAAGTCAAAGAGTACACTTACAAATTCTCTCTTTCATTATCTCACCAAGAAACCCATCAGTATTCTCTCACAATCTCTTTACTTTTTTGCCGCATATACCTCTCTAAACAATACACGTAAAACCCTAAGCATATATACATGTATAGGCACCTGGAAATCTGAATGGTATTTCTTGATAGGCTAACGCACAGGAATTCTTTGTTACTCAACATCTTGCTCTTGGTTGTTCTGTTGGTCTCCTTCTGCTGTTTCTTCTTCGTTCACTTCTAGGAATGGTATATCTTCTTCTTCTTCTTCTGGTCTTCCTATGATATTATCATAAGAATACCATGTGGAGACATAAGCATAGAGAAAACAGTTGAGCAGGGCCACCATGGCATATGCGCGATAGATAGAATCCAACCAACTTTGGTTTATACTATCACCAAGCCAAGTCTCACCATATCTGGATATGCTGTAATAATCTAGAAAAGCTATGAATCCTATGTTAAGTACTGTTCCAAACCAGCTGAGTGAGCTAGTAAATACAGGTCCATATCTCCTTGAATCTGGGGCATAATGACCAAAGAAATCGTGGATGCCATCACCAGCTAAGCCTTCCATTGCGCCCAGGAAAAAAAATTGCAGAACCAACAAAAATGCTATAATGGGGGCAGTAGCATTCGGATCATTTGACAGGCCCTCTTTACTCAGAGCTTTTAACCTTTTAGACTCAACTGATGATGCAACAGCGCAGCGTATTATAGAAGCCAGCATACCAAAGCCTATCTTCACTCCATCAGAGTACCGTCTTTTTATTCTTTCTATTCGTTTTTCAAACACAATATTATACCCCCTTTTGACTGAAATTTGAGAAAACCACTGGATCATTTGAAAACCTACAATTGCACTACCACCGCTCATGCTGTTTACCTGCTCAGTGAAGAAGGTATTACCAAGAAATTTCACCATGCCATACGCGATGAAAGTTGCAGACATTGGAATAATATTTAACAGAAGTTTTGTTTGCTCCACTTCTTCCACCGTGCAGAGTCTCCATCTCTTTCTTCCAGCGTTAGATTATCATCAGCCGATGACTCTTTTATGGCAGCCTTGTTGAGCCACCTGTATTCAGGGATGATAAGGGTACATTCAACAAAAAACAACGAACAAATCATGAAAAAGCCAAAAAAAAAAAAAACAAATTATTGTCCGATAACTAAGAGTTTAAATTGGTCAGAATGGAAACAATCATGGGGGCTGAAATAATTTAAGCCTGGCCTAAGGTTGTTACTTTCCTGAAGACTAAGGTTTAAGGTTTAAGGGATACCGAGTGTGTCAGTACCTCTGCTGTGAACCTGGGTGAGCGATGATCGATTAAGAGGATAAATAGGACTACACACATACTGAAACTCGGGGTCTCGAGTCGTAGAGTGACTGGGGGGTGGTCTGCAAGAGGTTGTATGAGCCAGGTGCCAGGTGGAAGTGAGTGTCACTTCCTTTGGAGGCGGCACTCAAAGCTTGTTTTGCCTGGGTCCCGAACTGGCTGTGTGAATGGCAGGATGAAGAGAGGGGAGTGTGTTATTGTGAATGGAGGCAGTGTGTATTTGCTGTAACAAGTCTCCCGCCAGCTAAAGGCCAAAGACTTGCACCGGTATTTCTTTTCCTGCTGGAATGAAATATACAGATTTTGCTTTTCAACCAAAAAACCTCCCATACGTAACACCCTACCACCCCCCCACCCTCCCCCCCCAAAAAAAAAAATCAACTAGAAGGGAAATTAAGGGCGACTCACTCAAGATGGTCTTTAAGGAGTAGATTTTCTTCCACATCACCACGATGAAGTTGTTCCAAATTTCCTCGATAATTGAGATGCCTCTTCCGCATCGTTGCAGTCAAGGTACGTAGTATAGTTGAAAGAGGACTCGGCTGCAGTCGACGAGGGCCGTAGAAGGGGAAACCACAAAGAAACCAAAGTAAACCCATTACTATGGCAATGGCTGATCTCAAAAAACGCTGATGCCATTCATCTTCAAGAGAGATGAAACCATAAACTGATGTTATGGCTCCCAGCATCATGAATCTGATGCCAAACCATCTGATTATTCTCTGCTGCAACTGCCGCCAGCCTCCTATTCTTACTTTGCACAAGCAACAGGCGACTTTTAGTCTTGTTGCTTCACAGTGTTCTGGTACTCTCACAACCTTGGTTTGTTCAAAAGAAAGGGGGTAATGGGGAATAACTTGTGCAGCCCCACCAACAATCACAAGAGCTAATCCTTCCCAGAAAGGTGAATGTTTCAACTTGTTAAAGTATTGAGGCACTGAGAATGCTAAAAGGCCAAGTCCCTGCATCACACTCGATAGAATCAACATCCATTGATAACTAAGGGAAGATTATTACTTTATTTTTTCTTTTTCCTTTTTTTCTGTTGTAAATATCTTACAGTAGAATATAAAACACTAGATAGAATCAATATCCATCGATAACCAAGGCAAGCATCTATGCAGAGAGCAACGTATATCTGCAACATATTCCTTAGACCTTCTTGAAGATTGACGATTGCCGCAGCTTCTTTCAGTTTCAATTTCCAGAGATCTGTGAGGAATGTCATAAGGTTTGCCAGCACATAAGTCATCATTCCCTTGCTGAAAAGCATACCTATTGAGACCGGAGGAAAATTTTTGGGGTTAATATTTAGCAGGAGAATTTTGGATAACTTCTCTTCGACTTCCACAACATGTATATAGATACATCAAAAATGATTTATATGGAATTTCTTAAAAGCAAGTTGTTTTCAACGAGTCATCGAAATATGAGAATAGATTAATTAAGCAAATGATGAAATACCATAAGTGAATACGACCAGTCGTTCACGCCATCTGAACCATCTTCGGAGTGCATCACATGTTGTCATGTTTACTCTGAAAAGGCTTTATGCTCATACCTTGAAATATTGCCCTTGTCTTGTTTGAGCTTTGCCGTTCAAGGAAGCAAAACATAAAGATGCAGGTTTGTTGTGGCAATTGCTCAAAAATCAACAAAGATAAAACTCAGAGAAATTAAGCAAATAGAAAATATAAGAATTTACGTGATTCGACTTCTTACTTACGTTCACGGAGTGAAACTATTCTTTCTATTATTGAAAAATTAAAGTACAATAAATTGACCTTTATGGTTCCCCAAACTAACCCAAGATCCCTTGCACACTCTTTCTCAATAACCTTCCAAGAACACTCACCCAAACCACTCTAGCTCCACCTAGAGCAAAAAATAGAGTTACAAGGTATTTCCTCTTTAGAGCTCTCAGAGCACTACTTACAATTCTAAAGCTTATAGATCCACTTTTATAATATAAAAGTCTAAAATAGAATATTAGTAGGACTCGATGTGGAATAAGAAGTTTAAAAACATACAACTACTCAATGTTGTATACAAACAAGAATCCTAATAAAATAAGATCTAAAATTTTAGTCAACTTAAAACTTAACAAATCTCCACCTTTAACTTGAATTCAAACTCCTTAAACTTCTTCCACCAGTCGCACTTAATTGCAACTTCCTAACTCCACCTACTTTCCAACACCTTGAACAACTCTCCAAGCATAAGACTTTCCAAATCATTGGCCTTTATAATTACCATGACTACACATACCAAATCAAGCATGGTCCAACACTCGATTCTACAAAACGGCCAATGCACCGTGTAGCTGTCAAGTCAATGGCACTAATTGACTTCGGAAAGGGACCTCGATGACCCTTCCAATTCACTACTGGCAAGATTTTTCATCCTTTCACCATCGTCTACACTATTGGAATCTTTCATCACCTCCTCGGCAAATGAAATCTCACTTTGGTAGCTACCATCCCCTGTGCACTGTTCTCATCCTTTCGAGGTCTCACATTTTAGACGATACAAGCCATTATGCAAATTTTCACTCATCAGGACCATGTTGCCTTATGTGACTTTTACCACTCCATCACAAGAAGAATATCCATATCCTTTAGAGTCTAACAGGCTTAATAATATTAGATTCTTACGCAACTTTGGGACATAGGCCACACCATTCAAAGAGCGCACAACCCTATCAAACATTTTGATTTTCATCACTCTAAGACCCATGACCTTTACTATTGACTTATTACCCAAAGTCAAATTCCCAACCACCCCTTCTTGAAGTAAATCAAAACAATCTTTTTGATAACATATGTGAGTAGCAGAAGCAGAATCTAAATACCAATCAGAATTTGTATCCATATTTTCTGAGATTGTAAAGACATCACAATAATCACTTTCAGTAACGAAAGCACACTCACCTTTGTTCTTGTTACTTTCATCCCTTTTTGTAGAACAATCCTTTTTAATATGTCCACACATTTTGCATTTAAAGCACTGAACATTGTTGGATCTAGACTTGCCACCCTTAGGTCCCATACAGGTTGACTTCCTCCTACGAACCTCAGTCACCAATGCCAAGCCACTTGGATCTTTATCCCCTTCCTTACTTTTCTTTCGGGCTTCACGAGACATTAATGTTGCTTGTGCTTGTTCTAACGTTATTGTATCCATCCCACATATCAGAGATTTCACAAACACTACAAAAAATTTGACTATTTCCAACAAAAAATTTCGTTGAAAATTTCGTTGGTACAAGTCTTGTGGGTAATACTTTCCGTTGAAAATCCGTTGAAATTTTTCAACAGAAATTTCATTGGAAATTTGAAATTTTGCCTTTTTTTTTTAGAAATCCGTTGGAAAATAATTCCATTGGAAAGCCTATTTTCAACGGAAAAAACAATTGGAACAATTCCCGTTGGAAATAGGATTTCCAATTGAAAAATAAATTGGAAATTTTTCCGTTGGAAATCTTATTTCCAATAGAAAAACATTTAGCATTTCCAACGAAATTTTCTATTGGAAATATTTTGACCTATTATTTTCAGAAAAAATTACCAGTTTTCATTCTGATACTAAATTTAATTTAACATTCGAACTGTAAAATATATAAAAGAAATACACATTACAAAATTGAGATTCAAGTCATAACATCTAATTAGAAATTATCCTTAACACACAATATATAAATAGTTTGATACATATGAATATTAAACATAACTAAATTAAAAAGTATCCAAGTGTTTGCACTGAAAATTATACATCATGTGAGGGAATTTTTTTTTCTTACTTGACAAGTCTTGAAGGTCCCGCATCGCCAAGGGTTGAACGCGCATTACTCATGAACATGGTTTCCATACGTGCCATAAATTCACTCATGCCTTCCGCCATCACATTTCTCATTTCTTCA